>NW_011345866.1:0-3774 GCF_000735185.1 Notothenia coriiceps | reverse complement strand
TAGTTTTTGAACAGGTGGCAAAATTGTCAGATATAATCCTCATTGCATTCCTAATGGCACTCAGTGCTGCAGTTGGTAACCAAGGTGTTGCTGGGCAGATTGGGCCCATACACCTGAGTGACATCATCTAATCAGAGCAGACACGCCCACAGACAGACTGGAGGTTTGTATTATTATTTTTTCAACAAAAGTTAGAAATGCAAGAGGTTTATCTCTCATTCAGAACAATGGAAAGACTCTCCTCTGACTGATTACTGCACATCACCATGGAAACCTTTGATCTCTGGACACACACACAGCTGTCGTTGTTAGCTCAAATATGAACACCTGTGTCATGGAACACGATGATGTCATAACTCCAACTGACATGCTCCGAGCAGCAGACTTCAGATAATGGTTAATGGTGATGCACTCAACAGCTCTACGTCAATTATGGGGTGTCATCATATTCCGTTTCCATGGAAACGCATCCCTCGCCATAAAACACGATGTCGCTGTAACTCCAATGGCCATGGTCCGATCGTCCCCCAAACTTCGCTTGTACATCACCGGTCCATGCCTCAACAGCTCTAAACCAAATCTGAGATCTCACCATATGCCGTTTCCATGGAAACGCATCCCTCGCCAAAAAACAAGATGTCGTCGTAACGCCTATGAAAAGGGTCAAAACAGAACCAGACTTCAGATAATGGTTAATGGTCCAGCCCTAAACATGTCTATGTGCCAATAGTGAGTTTTACTCAAAATCTGTTGCCATGGCAACGCATCCCTCGCCATGAAACACAATATTGCTATAACTCCTATGAAAATTGTCAAAAAGTGCTCAAACTTCACATGTCTGCTAACAGTCCAGCCGTGAAGACATATATGGGACATTTTTGAGATTTCATCAAATGCCGTTGCCATGTCAACATAATGCTAACCATGAAACACACGGTGCAAACGGCCCAAAACTTCACAAGTTTGGGAACGATGCAGCCATCAACACATCTAAGCGTATTATGGGGTTTCATCAAATTCCGTTTGCCATGGTGACAGATTACTCGCCATCAAGTTAGTTCAAAAGTTTGCAGTTAAAATATTCTGCTGCTTTTCAAAGCCGTTTTACTTTCTTTTCTCTTCTTAATATACATTCATTCACTACTACTTACATTTCATATCTAACTCCTTAAGCCTACTTTCAGTTATAAACCATTCAACTATTAAATTATTCAGCTATTTCAGGACATTGAGGCTATACATTTGATTGTTTATACCTTTTTTAAACCTTTTCTTTGAAATATTAAGCTTCTTCACCATTTTCCCTACTCTTCCAGTTTAATATTTCACTTTCAAGTTTTGAACAAAGTCATTGCAATGCATTTGAGCTGTAACAAGTTTGATTCAAATCATTTCACTTTTCTGCATTTCTCCGCTAGTTCAGCAACACACTTACTTGGTTTTTGTTGCTAAAAGCAGCTACAGAGGCCATTCAGCTAATAAAATATTCAGCTTTTGCTGCATTTTCAGCTAAATTCAGCAACAAAAGTTCACAGTTTGCATTCGCACGCATTTTCTAGTTTCTCTTAACTTTCACAATAAGCACGATCCTCCCATCTTATTCCTTCCTGTTTCCTTGATGCAATGTGAATAATTGACATGCGCTTCTTGTTTTATTTTATATTCATCTGTTAACAGGATTTCAATTCCCCACCCTCTCTCTTCCATTATCCACTTCACCTTTTCTCCAGCAGCATGCATCTTCTCCTGCAGCTTCTTTGCATTATAAATATCTTTGTTCGACTGCTCTTGATGCGATAAATCATTTCTGCAGAAACATGGGGAAACCAAGGATCTGTGGGGTTGTTATATTTGCTGCCAATCAACAGACTGCCTCTTGAAAAAACCTCTTAATTTTTTTTTCCTCCGTTTCTTTTCCACCCGGGACTGAGAGCTCATTAGATTCAAACATAAAATGCAAGTCAATATGATTCACAGACTGTGTTTTATGAAATTATGGATTTCATCATGCTTAAAAACACAGTTTTTGAAAACAGCAAAGATGACTCAATTAAATCAATATAAAATTAAGGAACACAAATAGTCTAGTGTGTGTGTGTGTGTGTGTGTGTGTGTGTGTGTGTGTGTGTGTGTGTGTGTGTGTGTGTGTGTGTGCGTGCGCGTGCGTGCGCGTGCGTGTGTGCGTGTGCGTGTGTCTGTGTGTCACCGATCCTTATCCCTGCAATAATGGCGGCAGAGTTTTTAAAGAGGAACAGGAGGTGCTGTTCTGTGTAATTGAACAGGAAATGGAAATGAGTGGGATGAAAATTAATGAAGATGGAGTGGGATGACTAAATGAGAAGAGGAAGAGTTACCGTCTCTGTTCTATCTTCTTTCACATTCAAAATATCACAGGTTGATTCGTATCGTAATGTTGAGAGACAGAAAGTTCTATACCTTTTATTACAATAAGTTTGTAAAGACCTATGGACTAGAGTTGAACATTAGGAATAGTTTCAAACTCACACAGTAGCATTCACCTAAAGTAAAACAAATAGATGACAAGTATAATAATCAGTGAAATGTGCTACTTAGGACTACACATATTATAACAAAAATGAAAGGAGGGAAAAATAACTTACAAAACCTATTTTTCAACAGGCATCGTTCAGACGCATTGTTGTCCTCTGAAGGACCCCTCACAGTTCCAACATGGCGGCGTCCATACGGGTGTGCTGTGCCCTCCGTATCTCACTGGGAGGTGAATAACTTATCTTTCTTATCCTCTACAGCTTCGTTTAAACACATACGTGGATATATTACAGTATGCTAACTGTATTTACGTTTAAAAGTATGACTAGTTGTTTATATGCGGTTGTATTTTATGACCCGGGACAAGCCTAGCGATGCTGCAGAGCTGTCATCAGCTGTCCAGAAAATGACTTTAATTTGATAAAAAAACATCCACAAACATTGCATATAATCGATAATAACATCAAGTTCTTTACATGTTAGACTTTTGCGTCAAAAAAATATGAAACTCCCCGTCACTGTTGCTTTTTTACGTCAGGTTGAGTGTTGCTAGCACATGTAATGCTATCTAATCCATTTGTTAAAGTAGTTTTACTATCCTTGTCATAATAGTCTAAAACTAAAGCATGGATTTGTTAGAACTGGTGATTAACGTTGCAAACGGTTATTATGGGAAATATAAATGATTCCCATATACCCTGGCCTTGAAATTATGTATGATATTACCCAGGGCTGCCAACATTTGAGTTCAGCTTGGAGTGAGATTTTTTTTTGAGTGAACCGAAAAAAGAAACGTTCATGTGTTACAAATGTATTGAATATGTACAAACTAGCTAACTCCCATTAATGTACCGGGCGCTACAGTGGAATACGCACATACACAGCGTACCCACGACTCTTACAATGAAGACTCGTTAATCAGCTCACAGCATATAAAATGGCATATAGGTGTAAGCAGAGCTAAAGTGCTCTTTTACAAGGGGGTCCTCACCTCCTCTGGGGGGGTCCGGGGGCATGCTAAATATTGAAGTTACATGCATCAACCTGGTGCATTTTGAGAGCAAAATTAATTTATGGATACATCTCTCAACACCCATATGAAACTGAACTGTAAACAGATTTTCTTTTTCTTTATGGATATTTTACAAATCACTCACCTTTTAAACTGTATTCTTGTTTTACTGTCATATAGTATTTCATAACTGTTTTTCATTTACTCTCATAAATGGTGACCAAAACGTTTGAGACCCACTGAGATAACTA
>NW_011345865.1:0-292 GCF_000735185.1 Notothenia coriiceps | reverse complement strand
GTGACAGATGAAGCAGCTACCATGAAGAGAAGACATGATGTAACAATCACCTGTTTATAGTTGCTTTGCCACTTGTGTGGACACTTTGTGGACACTTTGTGGACACTTTGTGGATATTTTGTGGACACTGTGTGGACACTTTGTGGACACTGTGTGGACACTGTGTGGACACTTTGTGGACACTGTGTGGACACTGTGTGGACACTTTGTGGACACTGTGTGGACACTTTGTGGATATTTTGTGGACACTTTGTGGACACTTTGTGGATATTTTGTGGATATTTTGAGGACA
>NW_011345864.1:0-3120 GCF_000735185.1 Notothenia coriiceps | reverse complement strand
TCCTCAGCGGGGCCGGTTTTGAGAGAGGGGGTGGAGGGGAAACGGGTGGTGCCGTGTATCCAGATGTTTGGTCCTTTTGGGGTACGAGCCAAAAAACTGATGACCCAAAACTTCCATAGGGTTTTGGGCGAAACCACACTGGGTCAGTCGGTGAAGGTTATTTCGGCCTACAGGAGGAATCAAAATTTGGGGGACCTTTTGATCCGGGCCAAACTTCCCTCGGTGGGGTCCCGTGTGCAGGCATCAAGGGGACCTAGGTCAGTCACCAATCCCATTACCAAAACGAGGTTTAACTTGCAAGGGGGGTTGACTTTGGACTCTTCCAATTGCGTTTACTGCATCAGGTGCAAAAAGTGTGGGATACTGTATGTGGGGGAAACTAGGAATACTTTGAGAGCCCGGTTGGCCAACCATAAGTACACGGTGCGGAGGGAGCAGGGGGGTGGGGAACAACCTACCCATCTAGTGGCACATTTTCTCAAACACGGGGTGCAGAGTATTCAGTTGAGTGGGGTCAGGCACAACCCGGATTGGGAGACGAGAGACAGACAGCGGGCAGAAAGATGGTGGATCAGGAAATTGGGGTCACTCTATCCCGCAGGGTTGAACATGGAATACAGGGAATGAGGGTGGAGGACAGTGGTGAAGGATAGTCCAAGATGGGTATAATACATCCAAAAAACCAGGTTGGGGTACCAGTTAGCCCGGGGGACCCCGGGGTCGGGAAAGTGGTGTCTGAGGGCAGGTTTATTGTCTCACTAATGAAGGTCTTATATCCATGTAACGGGAGAAACCCCCTTGACTACAGGAGGTTGGTTAACCCATTAGGTTAACACTGGGCCTCTGAGTGGGACAAACGAGCGAGGGGGGTGTAGAGATTTGGTACCAATAAATCACTCAAAAATCCCGGGTTACCTGGTTTATCCTTACAAACTAAGTTGTGGGCCTGGAGCCCCCATCTTTTGGTTCACAGGGAAGGGATAGGGGAGTTCCCCGTTTCGATCCTATTGGCCCGAAAAATGTCAAAAGAGGGAGGAATTGATATCGGGATGGACCAATGGGTTCCAGGGATATTACAAACCCAGGGTCTACCCAAATTACCTTAAAGGTGAGGGTGTTGGACTAGCCCTCGATTAAAGGGTCAAAGGTCACTGGTTGGGTATCAATGTTGACACAAGGTACTTATAAATCTCAACTTCACCCGAATCACTTATAAATATCTTCCGATTACCTCATTATTCTCGAATAATCGGAGGGAGGGAGTAATTACCGGAATTCACAATGGGTTTTAGATAGAATAAAAACCCATGTCCATCCAAATCACTCTAGTTCAAATGTAGGTTAACACTGAGCCTCGGAGTTGGACAAACGAGCGATGGGGGAGTTAGAGATTTGGTACCAAGAAATCACTTAAAAATCCCGGGGTACCTGGTGGATCCTTATAAATTAAATTGTAGGCCTGGAGCCCCCATCTTTGGGTTCACAGGGAGGGGACAGGGGAGTTCCCCCTTTCAAACCTATTGGCCCGAAAAAAGTCAAAAGAGGGAGGAATTGATATCGGGATGGACCAATGGGTTCCAGAGATATTACAAACCCAGGGTCTACCCAAATTACCTTAAAGGTGAGGGTTTTGGGCTAACCCTCGATTAAAAGGTCAAAGGTCACTGGTTGGGTATCAATGTTGATACAAGGTACTTATTATTGCTTGTGAACTCTAACTCTACCACAAACCTCAATCTAACCCTAACCTTAACCCGAATCATTTATAATATCTTATGATTACCTCATGCACTTTAAATGCAAAAAAATGGCATGCGCAAGGCTCCTACCTTGTGGGGTTACAAGGAGGGGGTGGGGGGACTCCCCTTTCGATTCGGTGGGCTCGAATAGTCAGAGGGAGGGGTTAATTAGCGAAATTTAACAATGGGTTTCAGGAAGATTACAAAACCCATTTCCATCCAAATCACCTTAGTGAAAATGTAATCTATCTGTAGGTCATGTATGTCAGATATGTTAGGATGAAAGGGGGGACCTTGATGTAAACAAGACGAAAGTCGTTCTCTGGTCTGCATCCCCTTAACAATGGTGTGTATTGAGCTGTACAGTATTGTACCCATTCTACAATCTGTGAATAAAATTTCAATCAATCGAGAGGCGGCAGAGTGTGACGCTGTGATTGGTCTAAATGTGGACGAATCACAAATCACAACAGACACATGCATTTATTTGACGTAGCCTGCGATTTGTTCTTTTTCGATTTTATAGTTATTATCTGACATCACATACATCGTAGCATAAAAGTTCACAGTTTATTTATAATTAAAAAAATAAAAAAAATATATTTTTTAATTGTTATAAATAATAAAAAACGTGTTTATTGGGGGAGGGCAGGAATGTCAAATGAGAGGGCCTGGCCCTGAGCCGGGCATGGTTATATAAACAACCCTTAAATCAGACTTTAGTTACACCTGAGTCAAATTACGGGGAAGGTGATTGTCAAGTGCCAACAATCAGGAGAGATATTTGATAGTTGGTGCTTGAAAACACTAAACATTTATCTGCAGATCCCTATAAAGTATATTCATTACTTGTTATTCTCTACTAATAGTTAATTAAAGACTGTATATAATGGCTATTTTGCACATCCCTTTCAAGATTTTCTAAGGTTTATTGACATATCATATACAAAACTACGGTGTAGTTATGCAATGAATGAAAAACTTGGGTTAGGGACAAGTATAATAAATAAGCCAGGTTTATTTAACCGGTTAAGCCCGAGAGACCCCGGGATCGGGAAACAGTGTCTGAGGGCAGGTTTATTGTTTAAACTATGAATGTTTTATATCCATGTAACGGGAAGAAACTCATCTGACTAAACCCACAGAAAACCCACAATGCTAACACTGAGCCTCTGAGTTAGCAACGAGCGAAAAGTGCTAAGAGATTACTGTACCGATAATCACTCACAATACCTGATTACCTTATTCACTCTAAAGGCTACGTTACATGCTTAAAGCCCCACCTTTTGGTTTACAAGGAGGGTATGGGGGACTCCCCTTTTCGATCCTATTGGCTCTAACAGTCATAAGGAGGTATTAATCATCAAAATTGACCAATGGG
>NW_011345863.1:259-6518 GCF_000735185.1 Notothenia coriiceps | reverse complement strand
TCAACCACTGACCCCCCCCCCCCATTTTCTGTTTTTTGTATCTCTTTTCGTATTTCTCTTTGTTTTGTTTTTTGTTTTTTGTTTTTATTCTCTGTCAAAGGGTCTTTGAGTTTCTAGAAAAGCGCTATACAAGTCTCATGTATTATTATTATGAATTGGCATGATATTTTCTCTTTGAAGTTTTGTTATCGTATCTCAAAGTAAATTATCTTGGTGAAAAACATATTTTATTTTTGATTCTGAGAAGCAAGTAAATGTCACGGAACATGTTAGCAGGAATAAAGGTAGGGGACAGATGTGCACATCACCTGATTTCAAGCCAAATGGATTATTCCTGAGAAAACTCAGAGAGCCTGAACTGACATTTACCCGTTAGGTCAGGTTTGACTGCAGCAGAAAGGCTGTAAAAACCTTTGCAAAGTAATTGCAACGAAAAAAAAGAACAGCTCTTCTTTCCTAACTGCAGCTCACTGGTGGGAGGAAAGGCTGTGCTGGAGCAACTGGGCGAAAAATTCGGCATGTCTTCCTTGCAAAGAAAATTCTCCAAATAAAGTTTCCCTGCAGTCATCACACATTCAACTTCAAGTAACAGCAACAACAAAAAAAGAAGGAATCTACCTCATCTTAGAAAAAATATTCTTTGAATCTCTCAGACATGTTTCAAGTATTAAACCCAATGGTGTTCATTACTTCATGTTTATTCTTTTGAAGAATTTCTGTGATTAAATCTCATATTTTAGACTATTTGATCATGGACGGCAAACCACTTTGCTTTAAACTAAAGATACTCTTGTGGTTTTTAGTACCCCCCTCCTTAATGTTCTGCATGCTCATGACTCTCCTATTTAGTACAATGCATGTTGTTTATGCAGTCACTCCATTTGTTAGTCTGCTGGTTTTCTTACCTCCTGGCTGTCCTTGACATCTTTCAAAAGGACATTATCTACATGTAAAACCCTACCGGCAGTCTGCGCGCTGTGTGTGCTTTGGTAATTGCTCATTGCAATGTTCTGGGTTCATCATTATGACCAAGGAAATGTTCTGCATGAGTGAGAGCAGAGGGTGCCAGCAGCTCAATCTTGCTGTGTTAAGTCCTGCAGTTTGGCAGCTCCCATGGTTGCGGCATGTTACTCTTCAGTCGTTTCTGCCTCCAATTTCGAGAAAATCCTCCCCTGTCACTCAAGTGATAACAGTGATCTTTTATCTTTACAGTTAAGCTGCTGTAGCCACAGACCGCCTCTGCCATGCATTATGAATAAAGTCATATATCTACTGCATGGTGTATGTATTTTTCCTTTGTTGCCATAATGCATTCCATTATTTCCAAAACATGAACACATCAAACAGCATTTTATGGATATTCCCAAGATTTCCAAAGAATTAAAAAGAGATGAAGGGAAAAGTGAACGTAGGACTTTATTTCAACCAATGGCTAAGAAAATGACTCTTATTTAACGCCAATGTTTCTCATTGTCAGCAGAATGTTTAAAATGAATTGTTCTCTAACTTAAAGTTAGGCCAATTAACAGCTTTTAGGTGTCATTTCTAAAGCTCGATGTTGCTGCTACAAACTGGTAAAAAAACATTGAATGTTTGAGAAACATCTTTTTGGAATTAATCTAGCTGCTATGGGAATGATCAGATTGAGGGCAAAAGGAAATTATCTAAACTTGTTTTTGCATCCTATGATATATGATAATCACATTTTTTAAATGATATAAAAGATAATACAAAGTTGTATTTTCTTGTGTTATTTTCTGTTTTGAGGTGAGTTAACGTGATGGGAAATTCATAACAACTGTTTGTACGTGGTCCTCAAAATCCTCACCAGACTCAAATGAATTGTATGGTGCTACAGTTTCCATATAAAATATTTTTGACCATCTTATTAAAAGTTCAGACATTATTGCAAAAGCGATAAAGTCACTTGCATCTCCCAGAGTTTGCAAGATTAATAAAATCAGTGTTGTTATTCATATAAGTACGTGAGTATTCAGGGAATAATCTTAAAGTGAGGATGAAGCCTCTGCACATACAGTTCAATATTCGTAATGAGGTTATAAAAGGACTGAGGAAACAGAGGACAACCTATCTTTGAGATATGAAATATAAACCAATTAACAACTGTCTGCAATTTCCACAAAATCTTTAATACAATTAATAATTTGTGATAACAATGCCAAAGGCAGCACTTCTGGTGAGACTTTAACACACATTTACCAAACTCCTCTGCTGAAAGGTCATTTGTCGATAAATACAAATGAAAAGCGGAGGCATTAGGCGCTATGAGGCATGTGAAGTTGAATATTAAAGTTGTCACGTGTCTTCAAGGACTACCTGGCCCTAAATGAGACTCGTATTGAAAACTGTTGAAAGATGTCCTGAGTGTTTTACTGTTTTAAGAATTGAAGAAACAGGTGTTGTCTTGGCTGTTTGCATCCTGCTTTATTAGGTATTCATATCCTATACTGAATAAGAAATGTACGTATTCACAATGAAGTCACCTATTCTTTTGTTGACCATGGTTTTTAAGACCCTGAGTTTGATGCTTGAAACTAGGGAGGAGCTAAGAACAATGGGACACTTAAGAATACATTTGTAAGCCACCAAAATATTACAATAAACATTAATGAACTAAAGACACACTTTGAAAGGGTATTTGTTCTAAGACATAAACACTGCGAGCACCCAGACCACCATGGTTGACAAAAAAAAACATCATGCTGCATTGGAGAAGATTTGAAACTAGTGATAGGGACCCAAAACTGTTGATGTTTACAATGTTTCTGAGGTACCAAGCCATGTGAGAGGTAGGGTCATTTTCTCATAGACTTCTATACACCTGAACTTATTTTAGTAACCAGTGGAGTCATCCCTTGCTGGATATTGGAGAGACTGCAAGTTTAAAGCACATCAAAATTGGCTAAACTGCTTCCTTCAAGACCATAATGGCTTTTGAAATCTGATTTTAAGTGGATGTTCTCTTTGGAACAGCCACTCTGCTGGGTATTTTATGTATCATTCAACAATTGTCTGACAAATAAATAACTGTTCCCCCATCCCATGACGTCCGAGGTTAAGACTGAAACTGAAATGTTGTATAGCCTCTTGCTAAATGTGCGTATGCAAATTATACTGCCTGGTTGAGTTAGCTAACAATTGTGTTGCATTTGTATTACTGGTTGCTTGTTATGTGTTATGTTTCTCTTCCACAAGAAACATAAAACATGTTGCCTGCTGTAAAAATAATTCCATCGAGCTCCAGGTTACCACAGCGAGAGATTATTCATAATTTCACGTAATCATCTTCCTAAATCAAGCATCAGTTTAAATGCACACAGGCCCCATTTCAATCAGAAGCGCATTTATCTACACAAGCTCAAAAAGATGAAACCTGGACGCTACAGGAAAATGAATCACTATGACAGCAAATAAGTCAGACTGAAATGACTAACAACACTGCGGACAAATTCATCAAGACATGTCACATCACGCACTATGTTGTTTCTTTATCACTTATTTTTCTATTTAAATGCATGAGTGCAATGTGTGTGCAGTGCGTGCGTGAGATGAAGATCGAGACAGAGATAGCAGTATACAGAATATAGGGGTATCCCAAGGGACAGTGCTTACTCCCGGTG
Organism: Notothenia coriiceps; assembly: GCF_000735185.1. Lineage (NCBI taxonomy): Eukaryota > Metazoa > Chordata > Actinopteri > Perciformes > Nototheniidae > Notothenia > Notothenia coriiceps. The sequence continues at coordinate 2,877 of NW_011345863.1, read as the reverse complement.
GAGCAACCTGTCTTAAATAAATCATTCCATTTCCATGCCCAACTTCCCCTATCTTCCTTTAATCCAGTGTGGGAGAGAGTGGAGAGATAGGGGAGTAAGCTGTTTGCCTTCCTCCTCTGCCTGTGTGTCGCTCTAAGCCTTTGGTAACTTGAGTTCCCAAACTTTTTCCTTTTTTTTTGTTGACCCACTTAAATGTAACTGTAAACCAACAAACTGGGTTTTACAGTAGAAATGAATGAATTTAAATTTCTGTCTGTAAACAAGGTTGATTTCATTGCTGCATGACTTCCAGCTGCATAAACTGAGCTTCTCGACAGCACCGACTTTAGTGAGATCAATTTTCTATGCGTTTTAAAATTCAAATTCTTAACCTAGTTTCAGTTCATGTATAAGAAAACTAAGTTCATATATAGATCAAATGTCAAGTATTACCATAGCAATAAGTGTTATCTTATACATTCTTTGTCAGTAATCTGCTGCTTAATTTAAGGACCGACATTTTTGCAATTCACCCAAAAACTTGTCGTTGCTGACTTAAGGTGAACACTAACATCCATTCTAGCTGTGTGTATTTGGAGTATATACTCATATAGGTACACCCAATGAGATCTGGAGGTCATTGGTAGTTCTGCTAACAGCAATGCAGTTCTTTAACTACACTTGGCACATCCCCTGGGTCTGCCTGCAAAGTGCACATACTGCATAACAGATCAGTTGACCCTGTCAGCTGGGCCTGACAATGATTGACACTGCTCTCTTGGAGAAGCTGCAGACTTTCACCAGTGCTGACAAGACAAGGTTTTCCTCTCACACGCATCTCTCTACCTCACTGAGCCCGGAGACCCTTCACTCTTTCATGTTGTGGTTAAATGCGGGAGATATTTGTGAACCCTGATGGATAAGCCCTTCATTCCTCTGTGAGCACTGGGCTGAAAAACCGAAGCACTCGCTGCAAACAAAGCAAACCATGAAATAAACAAACTTTTTGATTTGCAGATAATAGAAACTTGACATGCATTTCACCACCCACATTTAAAAACCCTGTGGCCTGGCAGCAGCCACTTTATATACTCAAATCAATGCGAGCACGGAAACAATAGATAATATTAGGCTTCTTTTTTTACAGTGGAGACGAGGAATAGTCTTATGCACACTGTTGAACGGTAGCAATTTGGCATGGTACAGACTGCTTGTGTCGATTTGTGTTCAACAATTTATTGCGAATTGCTTTTCTTCCCAGTCCTTATAAATTAAATATTTTTTCATAATAAAGAAAGTGCACTATCTGCTCTCTACTATGCAGGAGATGTTTCAAGTGGAGTGGCATTTCTGTGCGTGGGGATCATGATGCTTATTAATCAGCACAAGTGACTCTTTTTTTTTATTTAAAGCAACATGCTTGCGTTCTCTTTTTCATATGACAATTCTGAAGTGTGATGTGAAATTTGACAAAACTATTCATCTTCCTTCTCCATATCCCTTCTCTCCTTTGCACTCTTCTGTTCACAGCATCCTGCGTGTGTTTCAGCTCAGTCATGGCTGCCGTTTTATTTCATTTGTTACAGTCTTTGTCTTAACATATATACAGTAAAATAACATTGTGTTTGTGACATAAAGAAGGTGGGAGACAATCTTTTTGGAAGCACTTTTTAGCCTTACTCACTCACTGTGATACTGAGTTTGAATACAGCCAAATCCCAAAAATACTGTGGTATATTGTTGTAAGTGTTCTCATTTGCATATTGTTCTCTAATTGTTGTCATATATGGGTAGTGTGACATTTGGCCCATAAATTCTCCCTTAACCACCAGTCATTTCTGGAAGATGCAATCCGAATATTAACGTGGTATGGTATAGGGTTACTCCAGTTCCTCATAATCCTTGACAACACTGAGATTTTAATGTGGTGCTTTCAAGTTTTGAAAAGGGCTTTCATTTTGAAATTGACTGCTTGAAAGTGTAATTATTACTTTCATAACAATCACTATCTGACTGAATAGTTTGCCTTCTGGATTTATACATAAATTAAACCTCAATCCTAAGACTAAATCAAACTGTTGATAATTCCTGATAAAAGCATTTCATTATTATTATAATTTATTACTTTGGCAGGATCTGAATCTGCGGTGGGAGGATGTCTCTGGAGATGGATGGAGAAGGACTCCGTCTCCGGTCTTTTTTTTGTGTAAAATCATTGATGCTGGCAAACTAAAACCCTAAAAGCATGACAATAAAATGGGAAGTATTTCAAGGGAAGTTCAGTTTACTTTTAAAAGTTCATTTAGTATGCCGAGTCTACTTACAAACAGACGACACATTTTAAACATTGCTCTTTTTGTGTTCCTTGTAATATATCAAACTTTTGTAGAATGTCTTAAAGGTCCCATGTCATGCTTTTCCGGTTATTACCCGTCCCCTTGTGTGTTATGAAGATTTTTATGCATGTAAACGGTCTGCAGAGTCAAAAACACTCAAAGTACACCCTGTAGCGAGTAAAACTAAAAAAAACTGGAAGAGGATCGACATCCTTTTGTAAATATGACTGTCATGCATACATTATGTATTTAGAAAAGTTATTATTCAACTGTCTTCTCACTGCAGACAAACTACAAATGTGT
>NW_011345863.1:0-238 GCF_000735185.1 Notothenia coriiceps | reverse complement strand
GATAGCCCTAGTACTGGACGACCAAGTAAAATAACAAAAAGTGGGAACGACCTAAAACTGGACAAGGAAAGGGGTAAAAGGTTATTTTAAATTTTGTTTAACCTTAACTTTAACCCAACCTTTTTCTTATTTTTTTACTTACTTTTACTTAATTACTTACGTTAACTACTTTACTTTTAACTTTAACGTTACGTACTTTACAACTTTTACTTAAAGTTTTTAAAACTTTAAGTTTTTA
>NW_011345862.1:0-2303 GCF_000735185.1 Notothenia coriiceps | reverse complement strand
TGATCATATCAAGGTGTGCCTTAAACTCACTGAGCTTGAGGTTATTTGAGCCTCTCAGGAGAGAGCTCTCTTCCACCTGGTTGTAGAAAAGCTCTTTAAATTCGTTAGCATAGCTAGCTAACCAGATGCTAATAACAACAGATCGCCACTGTGCTTACAACTAAAGACACAGCCACGCAAACACTGCGGCATGTGTACGGCTCCTTATGGGTACTGCAATATTTGAAGAACTGGAGCGGCGTTCCGGTGCTCTCCGTCAGCACTCTAGTCTACACTCCTTTCAGACGAGACATAAACACGTTAAGACAGGTTACGCTCGTGTTGTATTCAAGGAACCTGTCCTTGGCCAGGAAAAACAGGCACTCGCTTGTTTAATTATTTTGCGATCTAGATTTCTTCTTCTTTTTTGAAGTGAGAAGTTTTCCGTCAGTCGGACGGACTAACGGACGGACTGACGGAACCCCACCCCCCCCCAAAACGAAAACTCTACGGTTCTCCACGAATTACACAAGTCACCCAAAGCAGCATTAAAAAAGCGGGAGGCGCCGAAAAGCGACTAATTTGCATCACTGTTAATAAATCATTTAAAGAAGGGATACAGGACATGGAAAATAATTAAATATTTTTTAATAGATATATATTATTATATTTTATAATTTTCTTGTTCTTTTTTTTTTCTAATTATGTTTTACTGTTTGCAATATTTTTTTTTGTTGTCAATTTGTTTCGTATATAATGTGGTAAACGATTATTAAATACAAACATATAAAGAAGGAAGTAATGGACATACTATAGCAATCTTTTTTTCTGCCTTATAATAAAAATACAGGTTTTTTTTTACCAGAAGTCAACACCAAACCTGATTTTGGTCAAATTGAAGCAGCTTTTTCTTTACAATACCGTGATTGGTTGTTCGCTGTTTACAGCCTGCATGTTACTTACTAACAATAAACTCAACGTATCCCAAAACCCTTAAATCTGATTAAATTATGTTCCATCAGACAGATTTTTTCATTTACATTAGTTATGTTCAAGTTTTCCTTAAGTTTCAAGCACCAAAAAAGTTGTAGCAAGACGTAGTAGAGATAATTTGCCTTGCTTGTGCACACACACATTGTGATGCTAATGCTGAAACAACATATTGTGAAACCATAATGTGTAGTAGGGCTAGACAATATACTGTATCAATACAGGGATATGAGACTAGATATGGTTTTAGATTTTAAATATTGTAATATCACATAATGTTCTTTTAGGCTTTAAAGGCGGCATTAAAGTAGATAGATGTAATTTTCTTAATTTATTTTTTCAGTTATTTATATAATTATCAAAAATCTGAATATTGTGAATATTGTGTGAAAGCACCAATGGTACTCTACAATATAGTCTAAATATTGTCAGTAATCAAAAGCATCGTGAGACATATAGTCTAGCAGGAAGGGCCCTCAGATTTTGAGATACCCCTACCCGAGGTAGAACAAATGAAAACAATGATTTTTCTTATCTTAAGGGTCTCCCATTAATGAAATTGATTGTTGTCAAATTTTATTTTGGGGGAAAAAATGTTTTTTGGGTTGTTCTTTAGAACTACCCCAATCCCCGAAAAAGAGCCAAATTAGACCAGGCTGAATGTGGGAAAGGTGACTAAAAAGCCCATAACTTGACCTTGACTTGACTTGTCCTACATCACCAAATAGTCAGACAATTATTTAACTAAAAAAATACTGAATTATAGTCCTGTAAACTTAGCTTTAGTTTAGACGGAAATTTTACTTTTTTTTATCACTTTTCTCTCATTTATCATAAAAACAGAAATCCCTAAAAAATATAACATTACTGAATTGTCTAGGGTGCTATTGAACACTAACCAGTAGTTGTATGGGAATATCTGGTACAGTTCTATTGCAAATGAGATTTCTTTAGACATAGGCCTACCTCTTCTCTGATACAGTCACATTCCGAATGGGGGATAAGTGGCACAATAGCCTATAAGTTAAGAATGCTCACTGATGGTCATCATATTTGGAGAGGGAAATACCAGGTGGCTGAACTACATCACCAAATAGTCAGAATAAGAGTAACCCAATAAAATCAAGTGTATTAGTTCTAAATGGCAAGCCTCTAAAACATAGGTGTAAATAGTAAAGGTTTTATTGAAACTGGAACCTTAATTCAAAGTACAGTATACAATTCATCAAATAATTATGTGAGAGGTCAAGTATATAGATACTAGAATATAATGTTAAATGTCAGGTTCCTCAGAAACGTTAGGGGACACATTTTTGACATTCTGCACAGCAGGT
>NW_011345861.1:0-2911 GCF_000735185.1 Notothenia coriiceps | reverse complement strand
TTCATGTCTCTTATACATCAACACCACGTGTCCCCTCTTCTTCATGTCTCTTATACATCAACATGTGTCCCGTCTTCTTCATGTTTCTTCTACATCAACATGTGTCCCCTCTTCTTCATGTCTCTTATACATCAACATGTGTCCCCTCTTCTTCATGTCTCTTCTACATCAACACGTGTCCCCTCTTCTTCATGTCTCTTCTACATCAACATGTGTCCCCTCTGTGGAAAGAGACTCTGAAAGTTTCAGGAACAAAGATTCCCTCTCTTTTTGTCCTGATCCATTTCTATAAAAACCTGTCTGAAAATGAGCTGATCAGATTTTGGCCACTTTATGATGTCATAACGATGTTTTGGCTTGTGTAACCATTAGCCAATCAGCAACCAAGGTAACCCCCCCCCCCCCACTTATCACCTGAATCTCCTCCTAGAGCACCATTGAGTTCTTTTTAACCAAATCTCTCTCAGAGGGGCGTGGGGAGGGGCTTCTTATTTTCATCTAAAGTAACAGACAGAGAATCAGCGCTTTGGAAACAGGGCTGAAACAGAGGGGATTATGGGTAATGCTGCAATGATCTGTTTGGTGTTTGGAGCCAAACACTTCAGAGACATGTTTTGTATATATCTGAGACCTATAATATATTGATGCAAAACATTATCATAGGGGACCTTTAAGAGGTTTAATGATCGCAACAACCAATGTGTGTCCAGCATTGTCATTTAAAGAGACAGCAAACTAAAGTCTTTCACACATTAAGGCTGACGTTTTGGTTGGTTGTGATTATCTGACACGGGACTGCTAGAAATAGCTAGATTTGGTTCAAAGCATTGTCCAAATCTGTTCGAGATTACAGATGAAAGTTCAGTAGGGTTGTTTATGAGGGAGTATTGTTAGTTAATTACATACAGTAGATGGTGGTTGCATGCCCCAGTTTGGAGTAAAAGAGTATGGGAACGGTAGCAAAGCAATATACTGCTGTGGACTGGGGCAGGAGCAGAATCGATTATACCCATCTAAAAGAAAGACGTCTTGAAAATAAACATCAGTTAAAAGAGAGTTAGTAAGTTAGTTAGTGTCATTGTGTGACTTCAGTCAGTCCGAACCAACTAGACAGAACTAACCTTAAGTCACACAATAACAGAAACAAATCCAATGGATCCAGGCAGCAGAAGACCAGCAACCTCTTTGTGTAAAATGACTGGTTTTATCAATGGAGTATAAGAGAGGATATATAACAAATTCAGTGACCCGTCAGAGAAAGCTTTCTGTAAATATTCCAAATAAAGCAAACCCCTTTAGATCCCAAACTGTTTCGTGTCATTGAAAAGTGTTGGTATGTAATAATTATTCTCTCTTTTTTTGCTGGGGTCTATTTGTATTCTTCTCGTAACACACGGATGTACTTTTCCTTGATTTCAATATAAGCCTATCAGATGCGAACACAGAGGAGGAAAGGAAGGAGAAAAGCTGCCTGGCAACGGAACAGAGACAATGAGACAACAGGAAGTCACTGCGCCTGCCACGAATAGATCAAAAGATAACATCGTACACAATATAGTGGGACGAGTAGTCATGGAATACAATAAAATAGTGTTATTAACAAAGTGAAATCTACTAAATGTTAAGAAAATAAAGTTTGTTCATAATTAATAATAATCTCACTTCTACAACTTGAAGCTGTTCAAGCAGTGTGCATACAAAATTAAAAATGAACTTTGGCACGCTTTGGGTATGAAAGGAATTTACATTTTAAATGCATGAGAGACACGTTGAAGCCAAAAGGTGAATTTATTTTAATGTAGCGTAAAAACGTTAAATCAGGGTCCTAGAAAGAAAATCACGAAGCAATCAGACACTCAGAGCCGGAGTGTATCTTGTGACATCTGATTATGAAAGCAACACCTTCCTCTGAGGCGACTTGCATTATCATTAATTGCAACATTAATTAATTGTAAATTTATTCCTGAGTACATGTATCAGCTACCACCTACTGATGAAATGACATGACTGATTTAATCATGGTTTCATTAACACTGAGAAAATCATCCTATTTGATTAAATTCTACTTTTTCCTCCCAAAAAGTGGCATTTCCATCTTTTAAAACGAACCACCTGCTGAGCCCAGACAAGTTGTAATATTTACCAACATTTAGTTTTCCCAAATCACCGCCGTGTTTGTAAAGGTCACACTGTTTTGGAGTGCAGCCATAAAAAACAGTAATTACCGTGCGTCTGGTGCCGTGGCAGAAGTGCTCAAACTTGCCGTGTTTTGGCAGCATGTCAGTGTGGATGTTGTATATGTTGCATTGTGGGTGGTGTGCAGAAAAGGGGCTCAGCTGCTGGAATATACAGTCATCCTTTAATCTCGCAGTGAAGCATCAGATGACACATGGTCTCTGTGTTATTGTGCGGGAGGGGGGATAGCGATACATCCATCACATGCCCGTAAATAGGGATGTATCTTTGGCAATAATTCCGGCGCACTTTCAACTCTTCCTATTCATCGGGAGTATAATGGAGGAAAGAAATTGACAATTGCACAGCCATCTTTATTTTGAATGCAGGAGATATCCACGGTGTTAAAGGCCCTTTTCCCACACACTGATCAAAACACATACTGTATAAACACACAAAACAGGCTTTATAAGCTAATATGAATATGGTGCGTGAGCCTGCCTGGGGCCTTGGCTGTGTGTGTGTGTGTGTGTGTGTGTGTGTGTGTGTGTGTGTGTGTGTGTGTGTGTGTGTGTGTGTGTGTGTGTGTGTGTGTGTGTGTGTGTGTGTGTGTGCCTGTGTTTGAGAGAGAGAGAGTGTGTGTGTGTGTGTGTGTGTGTGTGTGTGTGTGTGTGTGTGTGTGTGTGTGTGTGTGTGTGTGTGTGTGTGTGTGTGTGTGTGTGTGTGTGTGTGGCTC
>NW_011345860.1:0-2517 GCF_000735185.1 Notothenia coriiceps | reverse complement strand
CTTCGCGTCGAAAGGAGCCAGTTGAGGTGGTTTGGGCACCTAGTTAGGATGCCACCTGGGCGCCTCCCTAGGGAGGTGTTCCAGGCACGTCCAGCTGGGAAGAGACCAAGGGGTAGACCTAGGACCAGGTGGAGGGATTATATCTCTTCGCTGGCCTGGGAGCGCCTTGGGATCCCCCAGTCAGAGCTGGTTGATGTGGCCAGGGAAAAGAAAGTTTGGGGCTCTCTGCTGGAACTGCTACCCCCGCGACCCGACCACGGATAAGCGGGAGAAGATGGATGGATGGATGGATGCACCATGTACAGCATGGCAAATTCCTCGTATATGTAAACCTGTTTCTGATTTCTGTCATCCACAGTAGACTCTATCACATACAGCAGTGCTTCTGCCTCGTGTAAATAAAAATGATCCCCGCTACACCTCCTGCAGACATCTTGAACATACCTCCTCCGTCTCAGCTCATTTCTGTATGTTTGGAAGATCAACATGCAGAGACTTGAAACTACCTCGAGTTAGGTAATCCATCAGCATGAACATTTGGTCTGCTTAAAGTCATGTTATCACGACATGATTGTTAAATTGAAAGTGCACATTTGAAAAGCCAAAGCTTTGTCTGACTGTAAAGCTGCCTACAGATTACCTATACCCTCTTTTGACACTCTGTGGAAGGACCTTTTTTCAAGGTAGAAAACATTTGAATTTTTTTCAGTGTATTGCATGTTGATGATCAGATATATTTTCAGAGTTATGTTTATTTCCATCATCTTCAGTTTTTCTGTGTCAACATGGACCTCAGGCAGTGCAACTCTGCAGAAACTTTCCAGGAAAACATTTCCCTTTGATGGAAAGTGACATACATAAGTACATAAACAGTATTCATATTTTATACTACGGCAATGCAGCTCAGCTGGAGATTCTGCACATTATCTTGACAACTTACACATACAAATTCATATTTTACACACCAAACAGTTGAACATCTTGCAAAATATCAAACACTGATCTAATTTTTATTAACCAAAGCATTATCAAGTAGTTGCAATTACCTCCACATGATTTAGCGAATTTAGCTTTTTACGACAAGTTAATGCATAAACAATTAAAATAATTTAATTTATAATGTGTAGAAATATGTACTGCATGACGAGTTATTTTAAATACTTAAAGGACTTTTTCGGCCCTTGCATGTGGAACTAACCAGCTATGGAGCATTTTTTAAATGACTTTTTAACACATCTGTTTCAGACATTATAATCATTGCCGCTTTACTACTCCAACACTGTTGGGATCACATTTACAAAGAGTATTACTGTGTTTGAAAATCCATCTGGAAACAGATTTTTTCAAAAAGTGTCAAAACCTTCCTCACAAGATTCCTTTTAATCATACTCAATAAATAATAATAAAAAAATTAAATACACATTAGAGAGATAGAAACATTTCCCTTTGTTGTGGAGAGCCAGCAGCTGAGATCTGAAGCTGCTCTCTTCATACCTACAAAGCAGAAAGTGACAAATGAGTAATGTGTATTTTACCTGCGGTATAGGGAGGCATTAAATATGATGTACTCAGATGGTATTTTGGATAGTCATGACATAATGTAATTATAAAGGTGTGGTCTGTATTGTTTTCTTTCTGATCTGAGGTCTGCAGTCCTTTATGTTTCACAGTACTTTTATAGGGACAATTCTTACTCACATGACCTTACCTTTGATCCCATTTTACCTGATGAGTCTTGGAAGAAAATATTCTGGCTGTTTCAATTACACTTGTAGAATAAAAGGCGCTGAAGTTATTTTTACTTCATTTTTTGCACATTTCTATGAATAACACTATTGTAGTTGGCTTTACTACACTGAACAAAAATATAAATGCAACACTTTTGTTTTTGCTCCCATTTTTCATGAGATGAACTCAAAGATCTAAAACATTTTCTACATACACAAAATAACCATTTCTCTCAAATATTGTTCACAAATCTGAAAAAATCTGTGATAGTGAGCACTTCTCCTTTGCCGAGATAATCCATCCCACCTCACAGGTGTGGCATATCAAGATGCTGATTAGACAGCATGATTATTGCACAGGTGTGCCTTAGGCTGGCCACAATAAAAGGCCACTCTGAAACGTGCAGTTTTGCTTTATTGGGGGGGTCCGAAAACCCTAGGGTTAAACCCTAACTCTAACATGTCACCCATTGAGCATGTTTGGGATGCTCTGGATCGGCGTATACGACAGCGTGTTCCAGTTCCCTGCCAATATCCAGCAACTTCGCACAGCCTCAGGGTCTGGGGGGGTCCGAAAACCAGTCAGTATCTGGTGTGAGCACCATTTGCCTCACGCAGTGCAACACATCTTCTTCGCATAGAGTTGATCGGGTTGTTGATTGTGGCCTGTGGAATGTTGGTCCACTCCTCTTCAATGGCTGTGCGAAGTTGCTGGATATTGGCAGGAACTGGAACACACTGTCGTATACGCCGATCCAGAGCATCCCAAACATGCTAAATGGGTGACATG
>NW_011345858.1:0-2588 GCF_000735185.1 Notothenia coriiceps | reverse complement strand
ATAAAATAAGTATCCAAAAGGCTTTATGCATGCCAATTCAACAGATTTTTTAAAAGTGTGTTGGGAAAATAGTGAATGTATCTTCCAACATGAGAGTAACATGCTAACAAAGGTATCAACTGTAGCTGGGTACATGACAGGATGTGTGATTACCTGGAAGAGCATCAGGACTGTTTGAGGCATATGATAGCTATGTGATTAACATGATGATTCAGCCTCTATGGAGAGAGACATATGACAAGCATGATCATTTCTGACGTGGAGCTAATCTGAAGTAAACATTGAATACTGCTTTCTATTCCTCCATCTTGTGACTGTGTAACTCCCTCTCTTGGATATCAGCATGTGAGGACACTGTTCAGGAACTAGTTGATGCTCTGTATGTGATGACTACTTCCATTCTGGAGAGGATCACAGATACATGGATCCTGAGATTCAAGCTCAAGACAAGTGATATTTTTCTAACACATCTGCATTTCTTTGATCTATCCAATTTCCTCAGGACTTTCCTCCTGTTCGTAGCTCGACAGTGAACTGGAGAGGATCGTTATAATATCCTCCTAATAACTGAATAAAACAAATGAAAGCTCATCAGTAAAGTCCGTACACAGAATGATGATTGAGTTCACAGCACTGTGGGGTCACTCACTGCTGGGTTGTCCTTCGGTCTGTAGAAAGCACAGGTCGACTCCTCGCTGGCGACCCCCCCGCTCCTCTCGTTCCACACCGATGCTCGTCCCAGCGCGTCCCAGTTTTCAGAGGTGAGAGCGTACACTGACAGAAACCCTGTGGAGACGGATGAGAACTCAACAGCAGCTCACACGTCAGACAGCCCTACAGTACAGTTATAGAGCTCTCCTCACAGCGGACATGGGGACAGGTATCTGCTATGATTCAGGTCTGACCAATAAAGGTATTACATATTTTAAAAGTTAATCATTTAAGGTGTTTCTGGGAAAACGCCTACCACTTATTGGTTTCATCCGATGAACGGTTAGCTTTAATTAGCTGTATGTGACGTTGAAGGGGTCCCTGAACTTATCCAAATCTTAATGATGGGCCAGAAGAAGCCTTTTGTAATCTTTTTGTGTTGTTAGGTTGCAAAATAGTACAAGCATAATTCATATTTAGAGAACCAAATCAAACTTTTGTTACACTGAACATGTTCACAGTTAGACAAAAGAAGCTGCAGTTCAAGCTGACATTGTGTACTTTACCATACTGTGATGGATATTACTATTTATTTCCAACATTTTATTGACAAACAATCGAATGATGAAATAAGGAACCACATTCACTAAATTAACCTCATGTTAAAATATTCAATGTAGCTCTTCTATCAACAATAGATAATGGCCGCATTATGTAATTGAGTTCTTGATGGGTTCTTGTTCTCCTGTGCATTTGTTTTGCTGAACTGAAAATCTGTGTTATCTCAGAGTTAATGGCGCTGCACTGCTTTGTTCCAACGTCCTCTGAGGGAACATTAACGTTTCATGTGATCTGTAATAATATTGGGTGTTCTTTCAGAAAGACTCAATGATGGTAATGCAACATTCAGCTGCTCTGACACTTACTGGCGGCGTTGTGTCCCACAGCGAGGATGAACTCTGAACACGGCAGCTTGTTTCCGGACTTCAGCGACTCGGAGACTTCGGGGCTCCAGTGCAAATGAACCTCCCTGATCAATGAGGGACGGGGGTTAGAAGAGAAGCAACAGTTATACAAAACACTGCACAACTAAATATTTAAAGACTAAAGTCCGCTTAGGATCCAGCTGCCTGCCAGTAACGACCATATTTGCCTTAAATCATTTTCCATATAGGTCTCGAGCAGATTTGACACAACATTTTCATGGTTATTTCTCATATTTATTATTAATGACATCTTTGTCTACTTAACTTAAAGGTAGGGTAGGTAAGAAATGGAGAAACCAGCTCGAGTGCGCTAGAATTTGAAAGTACACAACCGAAAAAAATCTGCCCCTTCCTTCAGACTTCCTCACAGAGCCCCTCCTCTAACACACACGAACGCGCACATGACCAATGAGGGCACGAGATGAGTTTGTGCACAGATGGAAGGCTGACAGGCAGGTAGGCAATACAGTTATCTGCCGCGGGCCGAGGCAGATAATTGGACTAGCTTTTTACAGCGCCACGGCTTCCACAGACCCCACCTTTAAACACTCCTTAAGGCCACGATAATAAACCCCCCCCCCTCAGAAGAGATTGAATCAGGTACTTTACTTTGAGGTATTTGGACTTGTTAATTGCATGCTATTTTGTACATCTACTGAGCAATCGTGTGCCTTTTACGCCAACTTTATTTGACAGCTGTTTTACCAATCTTGCAACCCAGGTCCCGTAGGCATCAGGTTCACCAGATTTGTGCTTAAACTGAACGTAAATTGCTTTTTAAAGTCTGCATCACAGGCACAGACTGTGTGTATAGATCAGGGGTGTTCAACTCAAGGCCCGGGGGCCGAATCCGGCCCGTGACTTCATTTGATGTGGCCCCACAAGAGCTTGCAAAGAATATAATATGTTTATTATACGGTTACATACCGATTTACAGAAGCACGTTGCCCA
>NW_011345857.1:0-3472 GCF_000735185.1 Notothenia coriiceps | reverse complement strand
TGTAGGAGAGTTTCTCAGTCTGTGGCTTCTGATCTGGTTTCATTGTCTCGTGTTTTACATTTGTTTCAAGTCCTGTCTGTTTTATCTATTTATGCTATGTTTGTATACAGTTGTTGATGTACAGCACTTTGTTCAACTCTGTGGTTTTTAAATGTGCTATAGAAATAAAGTGGATTGGATTGGATTGGAAATGCATTGGATAAAAACTGTAGCAATATTCTGATACTGCAGTGTTTCTACTACCTGGACTCTAAGATAGTGCATGCAGGAGAGAGGCGCACAGGATGAATGGCTATCATCATCATCATCATCATCATCATCATCATCATCATCATCATCATCATCATCGCAATCGTGACTTCCATACCTATCTGTACACCACGCTGTAATATTTTTCAGTGATCTGCTTCACTTCCCCTGCAGGTCCTCCTGTGGATCCCTGTGGTGGGAAACATGGCTTGCTTGAAAACTGTACAGGGAAGTGAGAATCCATTAATTCACTCAATTATCACTATATTGTTCAGATAAGAAAGTGACCGCAGGGCAGCAAAACCTCTGTGGCCTCTAACAGAAGCTACCATATCATGCATTGCAAATATTAAGACATTAGACACAAACGCTTTAGTATGAGGTTCTTTGCCAATGGCGAAGTTTGGTAGAAAGTTTACAATACTTGAATTCTGCAAGAAACATGGATCCATCAATCAGTCCATCCATCAATATAACCATCTGTCCGTACGTACGTCCATCCCATTCTCCGAAACTCTTTATCTTGACGGCCTTCAAGGGATTTCTTTAGATTTGACACAATAATACAGTTGAATTTGAGAACTGTCACTTCAACTTGATCATTCCAAAACGCATCTCTGGACATAACTGAATAATGAATTCCTAATTATGATATTGTCAAACTCTAATGAAGTGAAGAAGTGATTACATTTTTGGCAGACGTGGATTTAGACTACAGCTTGACTTGTTTGCAGAGTCATTCAACCAGAAGGCTGATCTTGTTGTTTTACATTAGGCTTTTCTGTTATCACTTATTTCAGATGCCATACCATGTTTTTATCTTTAACTCCTTAAGCCAGTTCCTCTACTAACATAGCTTTTGGAGCTTGTACAGAAGCCCCGGACCTTGATATGTTGTATTTTCCCAAATTCTTTCATTTGGATGTTGGAATAAATGCTGTCCTTTTTCTGGTGAGTTCACTCTTGGCATGATGTTTTCTTGACATGTGAACCTCCAGGATACACCCCCATAACATGAATAATTATTAGATGTAAACACATTTTAATTTCCTACCTCTGCCAAACATTGGCAAGACTGCTGAAGACACGTCTCATTTATGCTACGGCTGGGCTATAACATAAACCGAGTCGAGACGAGGGGTGACCATTTAACAATGATTTATTGAGTTTAACAATAACTGAACGAAAGCCAGCAGCAGGTTCCCCCGAGGCTGGCACGGAGGGAGTGCCCAAAGAAATGATGAGAGAGAGCACAAATCTGGTTGGCCCCCTATAGTCTTCCCGACCCAGGTGCAGCTCATCAGGCAAAACGTCGGCCCCGCAGCGCTGGATCCTGTAAACACACACACCCACAGCCGACGGCACCCCTCGTAGTGTGGAGGGGTCGTCACACACGGGTTGTTGCAAAGTCTGAGTACTCGCCAATAGTGGCTTCCATATGGGCATTGTAGTCATCCGCATGCCAACAGATCTAATGTTTCCCTCCACATTGTGCTTCTTGGCTCATATGTCTGCAGCCGAACGCGGGGTGTTCATCATCCTGCATTTTCAAAAAGAAAAATGTGATCCTCTCAAAATGTGCTCCAGTGTAAGTGAGAATGCTCTGTACGTGTGTGTGCCCACCAGACTTTAGTGTGGGAGGATGTGGGACATGTCTGACACTCACAGATCAGAGTGGAGTTGGAATATCCAGAAAGCTCTCTGATAGTGAGAACACAACTGGACAGTTATTTCTGAAGCTCTCCATGTCCTGTGACAGCAGCAGCAGCTCAGTGAGTGAATGAGACACAATGGGCTGACCTATAACACATAATAAGAGTGTGTGGGATGATACACGTGTGACTTGAGGTGTTTAGTTTCTATATTCAGTGGCAGAGTGGAGTGCAAGTGAGAGTGGAGTAGTAGTAGTGATACGTAAGAAGCTGGGAGACAAAAAAGACCGGATGAAAGGGATTTTTGCAGGCCCTTCTGTGATTACATTTACTCTCTCTAAATCTCTAATAAACAAATCTGACAATCTGACACTCTACACTAAAATGAGAGCATCCTATTCATCTGGAAAAACAAACAGGTTAGTTTAAATGCATGAAAGAAAATCGTTCCTATTCATATGTTTCATAACAAATGAATTCTAGCTTTGAAGTGAGGATCATATTGTAAGAGATCATTATAATGAGACATGATATTACTATGGACCTTTTTTGAAATTGTAGGCTAAAGTGTGTGCTAGGTAGCTGGCTTAACAGTTTGTTAAATGTCAAATATGGACAAGAAGAAGCTTTTACACATTATCAAACAGTACGTTCCAACAGCGCTCATAATTACTAATGGTCCCTTGGCGCTGAGAAGGACTATTTTAAAGTAAACACAACTTTTACATGACATTGAGGCGTATATATATTTT
The DNA here is from genome assembly GCF_000735185.1 of Notothenia coriiceps. Classification (NCBI taxonomy): domain Eukaryota; kingdom Metazoa; phylum Chordata; class Actinopteri; order Perciformes; family Nototheniidae; genus Notothenia; species Notothenia coriiceps. The sequence goes on along the minus strand of NW_011345857.1, from coordinate 819 downwards.
GTAGTTCTTTAACAAAACACGTTTTGTGTTTATTACATGAGGAACTCTGGGATTTGAGCCTTTGCAGACCATGTACATGCATACAATTATATATATAACACACTAAAGGAAAGGGAAAACCCCCAAAAGCATGGGGCCTCTTTGACTTATATCTAAACAGGGTATTATGTTCTCATTGGAGTCGTTTTATCTTCTAGTCTCACAGCAGCAGTTTGCATCTCCAGATGTAATCACCTATTTGCTTTGTTTCACACTGCTGAGCAGGATGTTTGGACCCTGATGTGTCTGTGTTCAATGTTCCATCCACTCTGTTCATCTTTCACTGATGCAGCATAATCTGGGACATCAAATGGAGAGAGTCTGGACAGGACGCACTCTGTTAGACCCTTTATTTAAACCAAGCGAGCCTACGAAGCTGGTGTTGTCAAAGCTTCTGAGTCTGTGTGTCATTATGGAAAAACTTTTTCCGGACATACATACTATAGGAGGAACTACCACAGAGTTGGTTTAGAATTGTTTTAGATCTTCTGGATGTGATTCAGTTGTCAGAGTCTGTCCATCTTACACACAGCATTTGGAAAACCTCTAAAGCAGTGGTCACCAACCTTTTTAAGCTCAAGATCACCGACCTCGGCCTAGGTGAAAGGCGAGATCTACCTATTGCAGAATTGAGTGAAAAAGACGGCCCAGACAATGCTTCCAATTTGAGGCCTTTTATATAGGCTAATTGCATCTGAATTACTGTTACAATGAAGGCTCCATAATCAGCTCACGGCATATAGGCAGGGGTAAAGTGCTATTGGGGGGCGGACCTCACCT
>NW_011345856.1:0-3045 GCF_000735185.1 Notothenia coriiceps | reverse complement strand
TCCAATTTAGCAAAAAAACACTGTATTTTTATGATCAAATAGTTTACACAAGAGACGAGCATGACCATAAGACTAGACAAGCTACATCAGGCCATCTACTGGCACCTAAACCCAGGACAAATCTTCTGACATCTTCTGTGACTTATTGAGCTATAAAGGAATGGAACTCATTTCCAAACTACCTTGCTGAGCCCAGAGCCTCTTTCATGAAGAGATTGAAGGGCCATCTACTAATGACCATGTACCCTTGTGAACTGTGAACCCAATTTAATTCTATCTCATGCTTTGTACTGGTGGGTGTCTTGTTCACTCATCCTTGGCTGAGATTGATATTGAAAGTGGATGAGATTGTTGTTAATGATGTCAGTACTTATTTCTTGAATGTTGTTGTATTGTTGTATTATTGTTGTATTGTTTTAAGTGTCGGACCCGAGGAAGAGTAGCTTTTGTCAAGAGCAAAAGCTAATGGGGATCCTAAATAAACATAAACATAAATATCTTCATTGCTTCCTTTCTACTAATGACTTCCCACTCTCTCCCTCCCACGTTCAATGTGTTAACTCTTTCCCTTTTTCTTTTCCTCCTTCAGGTCCGTCTGCTGTACTGCTCCCTGGAGGAGGCTGAGCTGATCTTCCGGGCAGCCTTGGCGGCGGGTCAGGCGGGACCCAGTCACATGTGGTTTGCTGTGGGACCGGCCCTGTCTGGTTTGGGCCTGGAGGGGCTGCCCAAGGCGTTATTCGCCATCCGGCCGCAGGGTTGGAGGGACGAACCCAGAAGGTAAGAGCAAAGCAGAAGGTCCTCACAGGTTCACTGGCTGTAAGCTATGGGTCCATAGGACATGATTTAGGATATGATATTTGTTAACTTTTTCACTTTACATTGATACACTTTTGGAGCTAGATTACAAAGGACCAATTATGCATATTTTCATATTTGACCTGCTCCATCGAAATCAGTCACATTGACCCGAAGACACATTTTGAGTTGAATACACTGTTGGATTCCTAGCTTTCTAATGATATCAGGATTGTTTTTGTACTCCAAATATTAAGCAAAATATGTCACATTATATAATGACTGTTACAGAGTCATCATTTTGAGAAAAAGGCCTTCAAAGTTTCCTCTTCTCTGGAATCCATCGATCTGATTGATTATTAGCGGAGCAAATGATCAAAATAGTACAGAGGAAACATATTTTGGTTTGGATTATTGGTCTGGTGGAAGCTCGTGAGTGTGTATGTGTATACGTGTGTGTGTATTTGTGTAATTTTGCATTTGTGTGTGTTGTGTTTGTTTCCCGGGGAAAACACTCACGAGAAACTCTGGCTGTTGTTATGCCTGCTGTGACGTCAAGTTACTCCGTTCTCCGCTTGTAATTATGCCGTCACAAGCTTCAACTCCTGAACAACAACAAAAAGCCTGCGTCTTATCCAGTTTGTACACAACGATGGAGAAACTTAACAAGCAGCAGTGGTCCACTGAAGAGACCAGCTACCTACTGGGAATCTGGTCTTTCGAAGAGGTGCAGAGGAAGCTGGACCACAATCGGCCATTGTTGTTGTTGTCGGTGTCAGCTGTGAGGGGTTTCCGCGCGGTTTGGCTTTATGAAGCAGGCACGCAAACGGTTACGTCATGACGCAAACGATGACGCAATGACGCAGCACCAGTCGGACTCTGGGCGGTGTGAAAAGAGCCGTAGCTAAACCGAAGAACCGGTTCAGAACCTGAAAAGCTCTAGCACGGAGCTTGAACCGGAGTTGCGTTGGTGTGAATGGGGTCATACTGCCTGTGCTGCAGCACCTCTTTTCACCCTCTGTCTGAAACCAGAGCCCAGTCTGCTCTGATTGGTTAGCAGGCTGGCTCTGTTGTGATTGATCAACCGCTTATAAATGTCCCACCCCTAAGTCTATCACGTACTGTACAATGTGTTGGAGCGCTAGTGCGATTGTTACATAGTGAGGTCTTTTTGTTATGAAGTAAAAACAAAGAAGTTCAATGCAGGTGTTTCAGGCAGGGAGGGGGAGTGTGTGGGAGAGAAACTCCCTCTGGAGAGAACTTTGGGGTTTTAGCCTTTGCAAACCATTAATGTGCACAGAAACCTATACAACACACTACAAGAAAGAGACAACCCCAGAAAGCATTATTGTGCCTCTTGATTACCCAACTGTGTTAGACTAATGAACATCTGTCAAAAGGATAAAACAGGGATTTTCATTAAAGCGAGCCTTACAACATCTGTATGCCTGGTGCAAACTGTAAACTCAAGCTTCCGGTGGTATTCCATGACTTTCAGGAATATCTAAGTAAGTCAACCTTGGAATCAGAATTTTGATTACATTTATCTGTTCCCATGATCATGAATGAACCACACGCTCAATATTTAGTTAGCTGAAGCTTGGCAAACATTCACTTTCATTAAAGACTCTGTGGTCTCTACAACAAAATCCCAGCATGCACAGAACATACCAAGGGTGTGTTCTATTGACTACAAATTAAACTTTTCATCCCTGAAAGTGTGAGGTACAGTAGTTGTTCCTTTTAAAAATAACCTCCCAATGTCCTTTTCACTTCTTATCAACGCCACCTATTCTCTAAACATGAATGGCTGTTTCCATTTTTATTTTAAAAGGCTTTAAGTCAATGTGTCCCTTTTTGAAACCTTAAACCAAGTTAGTGAACACTTGATTTTTCTCCATTCAAAGTTGATAACATCACATCCAAAGTAAAGTACTCCTATGATACAAAACTTTTATCCTGCCCCTTGGCGCATGTTTTTCTATGTTTCTTATAGCAGTCGGGTTTCACATGATTTGCATGTTTCCTGAATTGGACAATTGGTTGTGCTGTACTATTGCTGAAGATCAATGCAGTTCAGACGTTGTAGTTTCTTCTCTCGCAGCTGAATTGAGGATTTATTTGTAATAGGTGAGTTATGCAATCGAGACCCTTAAAGGCCCCCATGTCTAAAATAGATTTATATTGTGCAATTTCCCAAAATCTCATTGGTTTCTCATACAGCATCTCTGTATAGTATGTGTATTCACT
>NW_011345855.1:0-2532 GCF_000735185.1 Notothenia coriiceps | reverse complement strand
TGGGGAGTGGCTCCTTATTTTCATCTAAAGTAACAGACAGAGAATCAGCACTTTGGAAACAGGGCTGAAACAGAGGGGATTATGGGATGCTGCAATGATCTGTTTTGTATCTGAGACCTATAATATATTGATGTAAAACAGCATAATACGGGACCTTTAATATAAAAGCAGAGCTAAATGGGCCAAACCCTCTGTATAATCCCAATCTAATGTTGCGTAACATTTTAACAGTACCGAAACTTTATACTTTTAACAACCAGGATTAGGGCGGGGTGATGGGATTGAACATGTACTGATGACTAACATTCTTTTCATCTTTCCCTGTGATAAAATGTTGATGGACGGGCCAGTGTGTGTGTTTATCCAGGTTCAGCTTGTTTGGACATGTACCTTAGCCAATCATTTTATACCTGCCAATATGTTAAGCACATTTCTGTGTAAGCTATGCCATAATAACAAGACATTGGATGTGAATAATTGTAGTCAACATAACTAGAGACACATAGGGAATATTCCTTTACTTTTAAAATACATGTTAAATAGTTATTAAATAATGCATGTTTGGTTTTATCCTCTCTTTCTCAGGTTGCATTTTATGTATTATGTAGGACTCACTATTGTCTTTTTTTAGGGGTTTAAAGAAACATGGCTAACATTTGGAGTTTCACCATTGACTATAATCGGAAGCCTGGTGTAATAATTATTTATGATGTTTCATATCATTGTCAACCTTTGTTTATGTTGTGTTTTTTGCTGCATTTTACAATGACTTACAATTGGCCAAAATGGTCTTGGAGATTTTTGTGAAAAAGTTGTTCTGAGTTGTTGTATCAATGATTTAACATCATTAAACAATTGATAGGTTAACAAAAAGGAGACAGCAACTTTAATTAAACTTAGTAAAAAAAGATTTCTGCCACACTGCCAATATCTCAACAGTGTTGGAGAGGGCTGTAAAAACCTAGACTTACAGAATTTAGTTTTTGAAGTGTATGTAAGAGGCTTTTCATAAAAGCGTCAGCCAAATACAATGACTAAAGATTTGTAGAAATCCTCTGTTATCTGCTGCAGACCTTCCATTAGTGATGTTAGAGGTGTGTGTCGTACCTTTGTTACAGGAGTTGAAGTTGGTCTGTCCGTGAGTCTTCAGATGGCTGGTGATGTACGCTGCACTCAGCATCTTCCCACAGATGCTGCAGGTCACCTTGCCCTCATGTCTGATCATGTGGGAGCGCAGTCTGTCTTTGGTGGCAAAAGCAGAGGTACAGGCCTGCACACGCACACAACACAGGGTCAAAGGTCAGAGGAGAACAGCAACAAAATGAATGATAATGATGGTAATCTGGAAGTGCACAGTGAAGACTCTTACCGTTACTTGACATTTGAACGGTCTTTCTGAGGAATGCACATGCTTCACATGGCAGCTCAAGTGGTCTGGCCTAGATTGGGAGAACAAAACACATTCAATCTTTGGACTGATGCTGTGAGCTCCATGACGTTCAGATGAGTAACAGTGTTTTGATTCCACACCATCTTTGGAGCACAGAACTTTAAGTTGACAAGTTGTTGTCTCTACTAGAAAAACTGATTAAAGGGGCCCTATTCTGCTCATTTTCTGGTTCATATTTGTATTTAGTGCTTCTACAGAGACATGTTTACATCAGTGCATGACATTAAGGATTTTGGGAGATGGCCCTGTGGGCCATCTAAGCTAATTTACAGATGGCCCTGAGCCCAATAGAGATTGCCCTGAAAAATGCGCGCGGACGAAATGGCACGAAGGGTTTGGGGGGCCTCCCCCTAGAAAATTTAGATTTTTGCAGGTCTTACTGTAGATGCTGTTGGTGCATTCTCTAGACTGAATTATAAGATGAACCACCACAATATTATGTTGTACAATTTCAATTTTATTCTTCATTCATTTTGTTCGTTCTTGCTTATATTTGCTCGCTTGAATGCCCTGCATAGCTATAAGAAATACTTAAGTTGTTGGTCAAGACACTTTCCATCTGATGAAGGCCTTCCCAGATGTAAAAAAGTAGAAAACATTACATTCAGTTGTAAAACAAACATTATTTACACTATTATGGCCCCTGTTAAAAATGTTTGTAATGTTATCTACTGTAAGTTGGTAGAACGAATGCCTCGTCATCTGGAAGCTGACCGAGCAGACCCGAGCAGCAGTCGAGAGGAGCCGAGCGCATCCGCGAAGCACACAAAATGGTGACGTCAGAATTCCCATTAGCAGGCAAATCTAAATCTCTTCGATCAAAATAATTTCCCTTTAGCGCAATACCGCTCCAGTTGCGCCACTTATGTGACAGACAAGAAGAGTATGTGACAGACAAGAATAGTCAATTCTAATGTCTAACGGCCCGTCTACACTACAGGCATCAAAAAATCTTGAAGCTGGGCGTGTCTGAAGCTTAGCGATTTTTTGCGAGCAACGCGACCAACAACCAATCACATGAATATCCCGCCCCCGACATACAAAGCAATAGCAATGTTAAAACGAAGTAAACTGGATATAAA
>NW_011345854.1:0-2439 GCF_000735185.1 Notothenia coriiceps | reverse complement strand
GTCTTTGAAGCTCCCCCAAATTCTGGAAGCGACTCTTCTTCACAATGCTGTTAAGGCTGCGGTCATCTCTCTTGGTTGTGCAGCGTTTCCTGCCACATTTCCCCCTTCCAACAGACTTTTTGTGGATGTGCTTTGAAACTGCACTCTGTGAACAGCTTGCTCTTTGAGAAATTTCTTTTTGTGTCTTACCCTCCTGATGGAGGATGTCAATGACGGTCCTCTGGACAGCAGTCAGATCAGCAGTCTTCCCCATACTTGTGATTTAGTTTACTGAACCAAGCTGAGTATTTTTCAAGGCTCAGGAAACCCTTGCAGGTGTTTCGAGTTAATTAGACGATTCAAGTGATTCGTTGAACACCCTACTAGTATACTTTTTCATGATATTCTAATATTTAGAGATAGGATATTTGAGTTTTCTTAAGCTGTATGCCATAATCAGCAATATTAAAATAATAAAAGGCTTGCAATATTTCAGTTGATTTGTAATGAATCCAGAATGTATGACATTTTTGTTTTTTTAATTGCATTACAGAAAATAAAGAACTTTATCACAATATTCTAATTTTCTGAGACAGTCCTGTAGATAAATGGCCTTCGAGCATGACTTGAGTAACCTACATTTAGCAAGGCAGTGTTTTAAAGAAACCAAATCAGAATCAGAATACCTTTATTATTATTAAAACAATGTATTCTAACAAATTGAACGTGTACGTTGGCACACCATGACATGTATGTCACCAAGTATTTAATTGGGACATAAAATACAGTAAAAAATATTTCAGAATAAAAAGAAAATGAATGTACATTATTTACATTTTTTCCTATAGTTTGTCAACATCTATGCCATACAAAGGAGTTTAACGAATGGAATCAAACTTCCTGGTTTCAACAGAGCAGAGTTTCATGAATCTTCTTGACAATCTTTGTCAGGACGTTCTTGGCCGGACTGAAAGACGCCACAATCACCTCGATCTGTTCGATCCTGCAAAAACATGAAAACATAAAATAGTATCGTTTGTGAGGAAGTGGTTAGATGTTCTAGCTAACATATCGTTGTGCTACCTCAGACACATTTTTTTACAGAGCTGCATTTCCTTCCACCCAAAAAGTCATAAACACAACCTCACTTCATTTTGACTAAATGTGTATTTGAGTCAAACTTACGTTGTGTTTCCGATCATGTTCTTGAAGCTCTGCACTTTAAGGACACAGTGGCGGGCGATCAAACTGACCGAGAAGATCACCTCGAACTTGGAAAATGACTTGAGACAGCTGAAGACAATGTCCACTCTAGAGAAAGGGAAATAAGAAAATTAATTATATAAAGATAGCTTAGCTTGTTTGTAGCTTTGAGTATATACAATGGTAAATTAGCTGACCCATTAATGACAGATTTGTTATATTATACATTTTCCTTCCAATACGGCAAGGACTGGTTATTAAGAGTTCTTACTGAGTGTCCACACAGCTGATGCTGAGAATATCGAGCTTCAGACTCCCCCACATGTTCAGCAGACGCAGCTCCTCCCCCAGCAGCCGACAGCGACTCACCACCAGGCTAACATCGTGCAGCAGCTTCACAAAACAGGAGACAATACCTCAGGGTAAGGTTTCAGAGTAACCGTGTAAAATTGTATTTTCACCAAAGCAAACGGAGACAACTTTGACACAGAATTCTACAAGTGTACCACAAACAAGATAAATACAAAACCCCTTCGCACACACACATACCGTTGGAACATGTCTGCTTGTTGGATACTTCTCCACCCAGTCAGTGTTTCCCTCTACGTACTGAGAGAGCAGTTTGTGAACGAGGCGGGCGTGGTCCTGCGACTTCTCATCTGGTAAAAAAAACAAAAGAGCAGTTGATGTTAACACAAATGGCCAGTCTCAAAAACATCCCCCATGCTCAAAATGTACGTTATATAATTACCGTAATTTTCGGACTATAAGCCGCGCCTTTTTTCAAATTTTTCGACCCTGCGGCTTATATAACGGTGCGGCTAATCTATGGATTTTTATAGCTAACGGCCACTAGGGGACCTCCTAAATCTATGGATTTTACAGGTTACAGTCCACCACCTTTAACTCTATGGGCTCTATGGCCGCTCCGCGCCCCCCACCTTTAAGCGGCGGGCTCCAGCAGGAAAAGCTGGAGGCCGGAAAAGAGTGAGACAGGTAGCGCGCAAAAGTAAAAGTGGAACCGAGAGTGGTACGAGAGACAGAACGAGAGCAAGACAGACAGACATTACGAGAGCGAGACAGTTTGTCCCCGTACCACTGGTTGAAAACCACTGCTGTAGATCACTGCCGGTACGTGCGCTGGGAGCGCACCGTTTAAGTTTGAAAGTTGAAAAGTTTGTGTGTCTGAAACGCTATGTGATACAGTACAGTTTACACAGCACAGTACATGTTCTGTAGCTACTATTGCACTAAATG
>NW_011345853.1:0-2970 GCF_000735185.1 Notothenia coriiceps | reverse complement strand
ATACGTAGAACATACCGTGTTTCAGGAGAACGTACCGAGTTTCAGAGTAATGTGTAAAACATACGGAGAACGTACCGAGTTTCAGAGTAATGTGTAAAACATACAGAGAACGTACCGTGTTTCAGAGTAATGTACGGAGTAATGTGTAAAACATACGGAGAACGTACCGAGTTTCAGAGTAATGTGTGAAACATACGGAGAACGTACCGTGTTTCAGAGTAATGTACGGAGTAATGTGTAAAACATACGTAGAACGTACCGTGTTTCAGAGTAATGTGTAAAACATACGGAGAACGTACCGAGTTTCAGAGTAATGTGTAAAACATGCGGAGAACGTACCGTGTTTCAGAGTAATGTACGGAGTAATGTGTAAAACATACGGAGAACGTACCGTGTTTCAGAGTAATGTACGGAGTAATGTGTAAAACATACGGAGAACGTACCGAGTTTCAGAGTAATGTGTAAAACATACGGAGAACGTACCGAGTTTCAGAGTAATGTGAAAAACATACGGAGAACGTACCGAGTTTCAGAGTAATGTGTAAAACATACGGAGAACGTACCGAGTTTCAGAGTAATGTGTAAAACATGCGGAGAACGTACCGTGTTTCAGAGTAATGTACGGAGTAATGTGTAAAACATACGGAGAACGTACCGTGTTTCAGAGTAATGTGTAAAACATACGGAGAACGTACCGTGTTTCAGAGTAATGTGAAAAATATACGGAGAACATTCAGAGTTGTGTAAGAGTTATGAGAACTTAGAGAGTTTTGCACAGCAGGAAATATGCAGGAAAGCTGTCGGAGAACATCAGAGTATTCAGAGATAATCTCAACGTACAGTGTTGTGCACCAAGTGAGGTATACGTATAAACGTTCCTACAAAGTCGTGTATGGAGTCGCAGAGTAGGGAGTAAAGTGGCCTATAGACATGATCCATTAAGCAATGTGGAAAGAAGCATAAAGAGTAAAAGTAATGAATGGATTCACGAAATAGCTTGTTTAGTTACACAGAAAAACACAGAGTAGTCTATTATAGGAATACACAGTAACTACCAGAGGTGTGGACTCGAGTAACTTGGACTCGAGTCAGACTTGAATCACCAATTTGATGACCTTGGACTCGACTTGACAAAATCACAAAACACTTGGGACTCGACTTGAACACCAATGATTCGGGACTTGACTTGGACTTGAGCCTTCTGAGTTGAGATGACTTGATACTTTAATTCAGGGGTCTCCGACACGCCGATCTCGAGCTGCCGCTAGAATAGCAGACCCCAGTCGGGGAGAGCAGAATCTTCAGCCGCTCCTACTCTTGCAGGGGATTCCATGCAGGGAGGGGCGGGACTTCATTTTGCTGGGCCACCATGCGACCAATCATATGCGAGGACACACTAGGATCATACCATTATGTGAAAGAAGGGTGGGGGGCAGACGCTCCAAAGACAGCAAGTGTAGTGTTACAGGCCAGCTACACAGAGCGACGGGGAGACGGATTTAAATGCAAGCGCGTCGGAAAAAGTCAAGACATTAGCGAAAACCGAAAAAAGAAGCAGACTGGCTGCATTTCAATGATATTGGAGAAAGCAAAGCTGAGTGCAGGATTTGTAAAATGAAAATAACCTTCAGAGCAGGGTTTTTTTTTTTTGGTAATCACTCAGGATTTATTGTCAGAGGTGGGAGAAGTTCAGGTCTTGTACTTGAGTAAAAGTTCCAGAGTGTAGGAATACTCGGTTACAATAAAAACTCTATAAGTAAAAGTAGAAACGTATTATCATCAAAATATGTTTAACCTCTTAATTACGAGGGTCCCCCCAGTGGACCCCCCCCCACCGTTTTTTTACGAGACTATGTCTCAGGGCTTCTTAAGATTTATGAAACTATTAATGTTCCATACCCTTTTAACGATAAGAAACTCAGCTAACTAACAATATGAACCATTTTTAGCTAAAAGAAACACAAGAGTAATACCAAGCCTTTGAATTAGCGTGGAGCGAAAAAATGCTAACTAATGCTAACGGACTTTTGCACAGCACTCACGGTAGCAATGCGCTTATTACTTATCGTCACTGCACAAACAAGATATCTGATTAAAGATGAGACTCCACAGATTCCACACATGTAATGTCATCACTGTACGACCCCGAATTCGGGAGCTATCAGCCAGAAAAGAGAAAGTAAACAACATCCGGTTTCAAAAATATTACAATAATTACGTCTTACCTTTTTTGATTTGTGATCAAAAGTTGTATTCACCGGAATAAAAACGCCGCTCAAGGTTAATCCAGTGTCTTTGTGTCACGTATACATTTTTACTGATAATCCACCATCATATTTATGGCAATATGCTGGGTATAAAGTTTTGCCGTCCAGGCTTGTACTTTCAGATGTGCTTTGTTTGCTTCTCTATTATATGATTCTATGGTAATGTTTACGTGGATTTGGGAACTGCCCCTCGATTCTATTGGATATTTTGGTTAAGAAAAAGGTGTAAATCACCCAAATCGACCAATGGGTTCCAGAGATATGGTCCTGCGTAAAGTATGAAGAATGCCAGCCAGCGTAAGCACTTTACGCAGCAGACTTTACTTATTCTTTACTACGTAAGGAAGCAGGAATTGCAGGACCCAGAGCGCACGGAGCACAGAGCGGACAGCAGATAACGGAATTGCAGTTTTATTGCTTATAGATTATCAGAACATTTCAAAGGGGTCACAGCCACATTGGATATTAACCTATGGATTAACTAGATCATCGTTGTTATCGTTTTAATGCCATTGCAGACCAGTTTAGACCAGACAAAGACATAGGTAAGCCATGTTAGCATTGTGTAGCTACCTAGCGCCACTTCTTTTGATTTACGTTTTTGTTGATAACGTTGCAAGTTTGTATCTTTCAGTGTTGAGGTGGGCATCGTTAGATTCTGTGTCTTTACGATCATAAACGATGTGTTGGATGTGCAGCTGGG
>NW_011345852.1:0-2159 GCF_000735185.1 Notothenia coriiceps | reverse complement strand
TCTTGTATGTGTGTGTGTGTGTGTGTTGTGTGTGTGTGTGTGTGTGTGTGTGTGTGTGTGTGTGTGTGTGTGTGTGTGTGTGTGTGTGTGTGTGTGTGTGTGTGTGTGTGTGTGTGTGTTTGTTCTTTAATGATTGTATTCATCGTTGTTTTCATATCAAATGTTTCATGTATGTTCATTTCTTTGTATTTTTATATCTAAATGAGATTCTGTGTCGTGTTGAAATTGAAACTTTCTACTCATTCAGTAAAAATACAAATTATACAAAATTTTATTTGTATTAAAATATTTTATTTTGCAGGTAAAAGCAAATAAACCCTTCCACTCGGACCACAGTAATGGCACTTCTCTCAGCCAATCACAGAGCGTGGGACTGTGCCGTAGTAAAGAGGGAGGGGGGGAAGAGGGTGTGGAGGGGAGGCAGGAACCCGGATGCTGATGCTGAGGAAAGGGAGGAGGAGGAGGAGAGAGGCTGACAAAAAAGAGAAAGGGATTTTACGCGCATCAGCCGCAGAAGAGAAATCCGTCCCGTGCTTAGAAAGAGAGACTCGTTCCCGCAAAGCGTGTCGGTGCGGGGTTTCAGACGCTTTGAGGATCACATGAGAACAAGAGAGTCACAGCGACACGGGAGGAAGAAGGGAGGCTTCATCCAGGAGAGGATTGTTGTTTCTGGAACCAGGATCCATCACCGGGCCGAGTGCTGATCCTTCCCCGGCTCTCAGAGCTCGTCTCCCGGCTGTAGCAGCTGCCCTGTCCCGCGCGGAGCTCCAGATTCTTCTTCTTCTTCCCTTTACCCCGTCATTTCTCTCCCAAACCCTCCCCTCTCTCTCTCTACCTCTCTCTCTCTAATTTCCTGATGCAGGGCCGGGGAGGGGTGAGCCAAAGTGTGCACCGGATATTGGAAAACCCATTCTTCTTCTTGCTGATGCTGTTGTGATAATAGATTATTATCCGCAGGAGGAAAAGGAGGATGAAGAGGATGAAATAACGGGAATGCTTGTGCAGGATTATGGACACATTTTGTGGGGAAAAGACAGAGAGCAGGGTGTCTTGTAATGGATTCAATCAGGGCATTCTGAGGTGGGATATTTGAGCTTGAATCGGGTGAAGAAAGTCTGGATCTGAGCTCCACCTCTGCATCAAACATCCATCAGATCAGCGGTGCTCTCATTTATTTATAGCCCGTTTCCCCTCACCTTCCCCGGGAAGAGAAGCTGCAGCACTGACGGTCTCCGGCCTCTCAACGAGCTGCTGGAGGAACGGATTACATGTGACCAGATTACGTAATCAGGATACACAAGAAAAAGGTAATTTATTATTATTATTACGTTCAAAGTAATCAGATTACTGTTAAATACATGGATATTACGAGCAGGGTTACAGGGTTACAAAAATACAGACTGATATATTATAGATGTATTCAGAGGTGGGAGAAGTACTTTCTTGAGTAAAAGTACTCAGATCCTGTACTTGAGTTAAAATAGAAGTACTCAGATCTTGTACTTGAGTAAAAGTAGAAGTACTCAGATCTTGTACTTGAGTAAAAGTAGAAGTACTCAGATCGTGTACTTGAGTAAAAGTAGAAGTACTCAGATCTTGTACTTGAGTAAAAGTAGAAGTACTCAGATCTTGTACTTGAGTAAAAGTAGAAGTACTCAGATCTTGTACTTGAGTAAAAGTAGAAGTACTCAGATCGTGTACTTGAGTAAAAGTAGAAGTACTCAGATCTTGTACTTGAGTTAAGATAGAAGTACTCAGATCTTGTACTTGAGTAAAAGTAGAAGTACTCAGATCGTGTACTTGAGTAAAAGTAGAAGTACTCAGATCGTGTACTTGAGTAAAAGTAGAAGTACTCAGATCGTGTACTTGAGTAAAAGTAGAAGTACTCAGATCGTGTACTTGAGTAAAAGTAGAAGTACTCAGATCGTGTACTTGAGTAAAAGTAGAAGTACTCAGATCTTGTAGTAAAAGTAAAAGTACTCAGATCTTGTAGTAAAAGTAAAAGTAGAAGTACTTGTACTTGAGTAAAAGTAGAAGTACTCAGATCTTGTACTTGAGTAAAAGTAGAAGTACTCAGATCTTGTAGTAAAAGTAGAAGTACTCAGATCTTGTAGTAAAAGTAGAAGTACTCAGATCTTGTAGTAAAAGTAGAAGTACTC
>NW_011345851.1:0-2814 GCF_000735185.1 Notothenia coriiceps | reverse complement strand
ACATGACAGAGACTATTTGAGAATTATTATTGTTTTTTTGTTGTTGTTTTTTTTGTTATTATTATTATTTTGTTGTACTTTGTTATAATTATTAATTTGAGTGAGAAAAAAAAAGGGAAAAAAAGAGAATATATATATATATATTATTGTTGTATGTTTTTGTTTCTGACATGTTCAATAAACTGACTAAACTAAAAACTAACACAGTTCCATCTTTGGGTAAAAGAGTACATTTTTATCTGCAGGCTCGCCGTCATTTTTTCCATCGTATAGACTTGTTTGAGTCTGTGCATCCACTGAATGATTGTCGGAGATTTTGCATTTTTCCAGTTCACAGTTATAATCTTTTTGGCAATTAATAACAGTATCCGTAATATGTAAGCAACGGCCATTATTCAGCATGAGAGCGGTGTGTTATTGAGTATTCAAAACCTCTGAAATGTCCTAATTGACCAATCAGAATTGAGTATTCAAATAAGCCGTGTAATCAAGTGGCATAATGTTAGGTTCAGATCTAACCTTGCATAATATAGTTTTTGTCGAGAAACTTGGTTAATGCTTAACTTACAAAAACCAGTACGCAAAAGTTAACAAAGGAGTATAGACAAATAAAACCAGGTTGCATGAAACTGCATTTGCCTGACCCTGATGTCACTCTCAGTCTAACCTCGGCTCACATTAGCTCGTGGGTAAATGCATGCACACACATTTCCAGCTATTCAGATAACTCATGGATCAAGAAGCCGCAGCACTCGTTTAATTACATGCATGCAAAACTCTTTTCCACCTCATTTTGCAGCCGGGGAAACATGGGAATGGAGTAAAGCACTTTCACACAATCGTTAAAGAACTTGACCTAAATTGACGAGGACCACTGGCTGATACATGGATGGTGATATTGAAGCTGTTGCCTTTCACATTTTCAATCCATCTCTCACCACCGTCATTCTTTGGCTTTCAACATCTGTGTCTTTCTCTCCCCTCCCCACGTTTGCTCCATCCTTCATCTATTTTCTTTATCTTTTTTCAGAGTGGATTCAGCGTTCCCTACCAGCTGAAAGTGAACCTCTTCTTTGCCTTCAAGCGAAATAATCTGAACCAATATGAGTTAGAAATCCTGATGACTGCCAATCCAACTGCTCCCTCTTTAGCTTCATTGTGTTGAGGTGCCTGATTCCCATCATACAATTCATAATATAACAATTGATCCTTAGTCGGCGCACTCAAAAAGCTGCCTAATACAGTTTGAGACGAGAAAGATCCATCATTTTTATCCCTGCTTGAGTGTTGTTGTTGTTGTTGTTGTTGTTGTTGTTGTTGTTGTCCTTCTCCTTGTGTGATGAGTTGTTGGACACTTTTTTTCCAGACCTTTACCCATACCAAACTTTTATTTCTCTGTAAATTACAGGAAAAAAAGCAGAATATACTGTAGGGAATCTACCCAGGAGATTTCATTATAAGATCCAAGCTGGAGTTTGAGGATTCGTCCATGCACTTTATTCCAAGCAGGGTAACACTCTTTGTAGAAGCTTTCAAACATATGCAGTGACAAGTGGATTTAATGAGCATCTATAGGGGAGCTACTGTATATATGTGACATGCAGAGTGTGTTTGAGGTATAGGGGCCAACAGCAGCATGTTGTAAGGAATCTGTTTCTGTGAAGTCGATGCTTAACGTGTCTTCGCACCGGGATACATGTGGGAAGCAAGTTAAAGTGGACCTATCATGCTATATTTGAAACATATATTGTAGGGCCATACCTATACAAAACATGTCTGTGAAGTTTTTTTTTCAAAATATCAAACAGTTCACCCATTGTAGCCATGCCTCATACTGCTCATACACCTCTTTTGCAGCCCTGTTACGGCCCGTCCACGCTACAGCTTCGACAGCTTCAAAAACGGTTTCCAACGCGTCTGCCCATTCACTTTGAATGGGGTGACGTCACGTTGCCTTGTTTTTCGCCGAACTTAATTGTGGGTAGCAGAGCGGAGCTTTCCTGGCGTTTCAGGCTGCAAAGTTGAGCAATGTTCAACTTTTGAAGCTTCTGAAACTTTCGGTGGAAGCGTCAGCCAATCAAATCATATGCCAGTACGAGCTCTAGCCAATCAAACCGCTGCTTGTGTGTCTGGGGCGGGAAATTCATGTGATTGGTTGTTGGTCGAGCTTCAGACATGCCCGCCGGCAAGCTTTTTTTTAAGCTGTAGTGTGGACGGGCCGTAAATGTACAAAATTGTAAGTAAAAAGAAAAAAAACCTATAAATAATTGTATTCTATTTGATTAAATGTATCTTCTTATTGCACATTTTTCTTATATTGACATAACTACTTTAATGTATGTTTGGTAATCTTCTCTACTTCGAGCAACTGACACAACACCTAATTTCCCCTTGGCATAAGTAAAGTATTCTGATTGACTTTAGTACTGTTTCTTTCTGCATAATATGAACGTGTGTCGGTGTGATGTTTCTATGGTTTCCTGTTAAAGCTCCGTGAATAAACAGACCCTCACTCTGCTGGTGTTTCAGGTGCCGGAGGGGGTCCCCAACACGGCAGCGGAGGTGAGCGAGTTGCAGCTGATGGCTGAGAACCAGACCAACCTGGAAGTGAGCGCCGAGCAGGACAACAACAACGACAGCCCGCCACACACAGGTCGGGAACACACACACACATGAACGCACAAAAGCGATTGGATGGCTTAAAGGTCCCCTCCGAGATTCTGAAAGTTTCAGAAAAAAAGATTCTCTCTCTTTTTGTCCTGATCCATTTCTATAAAAGCCTGTCTGAAAATGAGCTGATCAGATTTTGGCCAC
>NW_011345850.1:0-1374 GCF_000735185.1 Notothenia coriiceps | reverse complement strand
CCACCTCAACCACACCTTTAAATAACAGCAGCACACATTAGCTCCTATATCGTTTGGTTATTAAATCTGAAGGAGAAAGGGAGGAATGAGGCCAGCTGTTGTTGTTACATAATCCCAGAAAGACATAATCCCACCTACAGGAGGCAGGCTCTGGATGGACTGGGAATAATGGAAATAAAACCCAAACGCTTCCTGAACCATGCATCACTCTGAGAGGCCGTGCATCTCTCTGAGAGGCCGTGCTCAGCGCATTAACATCATAAAGAAGAGCAATTATAGAAACATCACATCTCCTCTCTCTGCTGGGAGGCTTTGAAACCCTTCCAGTTCCCAGCATGCTTCATGTGTCTGTGTCGGAGAGCTATGGGAGGAACGGATTATATTCCCACTTTATTCCCTACAGTGGCATTACATTACTGGTACTGGAGGACCTGCTGTGTAAATGTCACTCTGACAGCTGGGAGGAGGGGGTGGACAGCAGAAACCTGAAGTGTGTGTGGGAATAAGAAGTGTGTGTGAGAATAAACTTGTCAAATGTCACAGTAGTGGCAGTAACGGGATTAAAAGGAAAAGAGACACTGTGGTTTCATGTCGCCATCTGGTGGTCAGAAAGAGAAAGAGCGACGATCTTAAAACAGGTTTAAATATCCTAATTCTGACATTTGAAAAGTGGTTTAAAGATCAAAGATGGCTTCAGGTAAAAGTAAAACAGGGACATGTGTTGTCTGGGGATGCAAAATGGATGAAAGGAATAGAAAAAGGATAGAAAACGGTCAAAAATAACTATAATTTCACAAAAAGACTAGGGGTGGAGGAATGTGAGAATTTGGTTTGGGATATTTCCAAATATCTGGAAGCACTTTGAATTGCCTTGTGTTGAAAAGTGCTGTATAAATAAACTGGCATTGCTTTGCCTTACAAAACTTAGATTTCTATTTATTTATAAAATAAAGATAAGATGAGATGTACTGACGCCCTCCAGCCCTCAGGGGCTCCCGATCTGTGCTCCAAATTCCTTGACTTCTTCCAGGCGAAAGTCGAGGCCATCCATCAGCAGCTCCTGGCGCCTGGCCCTCCCCCCCTACCTGCACCTCAGCCATCTGGCTACGCACCCCCAGTGCCGCGCCTCTCCCATTGCAACCTCTCCTCCTTCTCCCCTGTGGATGCTCCGCAAGTGGCCAAACTGGTCAGCTCCACAACCACCGGCCAATCTCAAACCTTCCCTTCGAAGTAAAACTCTGGAAAGAGTGTTCGCCGGCCAACTCCATCTGTACATGACCAACCATGAGCTCTATTAGCCCTTCCAATCCGGCTTCAGACTTCAACACAGCACTGAGACCGCCCTCATCAAGGTCACCAACGATCTCCTCATTG
>NW_011345849.1:0-2283 GCF_000735185.1 Notothenia coriiceps | reverse complement strand
ACATCTCCATCTTTCTATCTGTGGATCATGAAGCGGTGGTTCAGTTCAGACTGTCCTGCACACTGGAGCTCAAAGTGTCCCTTCTTAGTTATATTGGACATATAGTATCTTAAAGGTCACCTATTATGCAAAATCCACTTTCTCATGTCTCTTCTACATCAACATGTGTCCCCTCTTCTTCATGTCTCTTCTACATCAACATGTGTCCCCTCTTCTTCATGTCTCTCTACATCAACATGTGTCCCCTCTTCTTCATGTCTCTTCTACATCAACATGTGTCCCCTCTTCTTCATGTCTCTTCTACATCAACATGTGTCCCCTCTTCTTCATGTCTCTTCTACATCAACATGTGTCCCCTCTTCTTCATGTCTCTTCTACATCAACATGTGTCCCCTCTGTTTCAGGAACAAAGATTCTCTCTCTTTTTGATCCATTTCTATAAAAACCTGTCTGAAAATGAGCTGATCAGATTTTGGCCACTTTATGATGTCATAACGATTGTTGGCTTGTGTAACCATTAGCCAATCAGCAACCAAGGTAACAATACGATATGCTATGATATGCAACGATATGCGACAATATGATACATTATGCTACAATATGCTACCCTATGCTACAATACGAAACAAAACTATATGCTACGAAATGCTACGATATGCTACGATGTGAAACGCTACAATACGATACCATTCAATATTGTCCCCGTAAGGAAATTGGTCCTGGAGTCAAAATGCCCAAACATAATTGATTACATTATATTTTGTCTTCATATATTTGAAGAACGTGTATCCAATTATCATGGTGTAGAAATAATATTATATAAAGCAGTATTAAATGGGTAAACTCAAGTAAAGTACAAGAACGTCAAATGTGCCCTTTAGTAAATACACACAACAATAAGGAAATATTCCATTCAGGCTTTTTCTATTTTTCAAAAGTCCTCAGATTAGATGTCAAACTTTTTAAAAACAGTGACAAAGAAACACAGAGAAAGAGAGTCGTGCCTCTCTGGGATCGTCTTACTCTGGGAAGTTACTTGACATCTGACTTGAAAGTGCAATGGCAGCTAACTCAGTGCTTTTTAGCAGCGCGGGTCAATAATTGATTAGGATCCTCTCAGTTACTCTCCGTGTGTCTGCCGGCAGAGAAACATGAGCCAGGCTTTGGAAAAATCTTTATTTTGGGTTAGACAAGGTCAGGAAGAAAAGTTCAGGAGCAACAAACATTTTCAAAAACACATTCAGCTCGGTAGAAATCAAATGTTGTGATCCTGGATTTTCTGTTTCTGTTTTAAAAGATCACATTCCTTGTCTCTATATCTGGTTACAGGCATATACTGTAACAGGACTAATCACACCGACAAAACACAGCTGCAGAGGGGAAGCTAACAAGTGTCTAAATGAGACGACTAAACGCCATCACGCCCAACATTAGCCACCTTTAGCTTAGCCGTGGTGAAGTCATGTGACCGTGCTGTAGTTCCTTTATAGCCCAACATTAGCCTCCTTTAGCTTAGCGGTGGTGATGTGAAGTCATGTGACCGTGCTGTAGTTCCTTTATAGCCCAACATTAGCCGCCTTTAGCTTAGCGGTGGTGACGTGAAGTCATGTGACCGTGCTGTAGTTCCTTTATAGCCCAACATTAGCCTCCTTTAGCTTAGCGGTGGTGACGTGAAGTCATGTGACCGTGCTGTAGTTCCTTTATAGCCCAACAATAGCGCCGCCTTTAGCTTAGCGGTGGTGACGTGAAGTCATGTGACCGTGCTGTAGTTCCTTTATAGCCCAACATTAGCCTCCTTTAGCTTAGCGGTGGTGACGTGAAGTCATGTGACCGTGCTGTAGTTCCTTTATAGCCCAACATTAGCCGCCTTTAGCTTAGCGGTGGTGAAGTCATGTGACCGTGCTGTAGTTCCTTTATAGCCCAACTCCCATTGGCTGTTGGTGGTGGGAACTCATGAAGATGCTAAATATAGCTTTCCCTGCACCATTCTATCCTCTGTTTTTTGTTTGTGGGTTCTCCGTGTAAGGATCTGTCCCGGTTGTTAATGGACTTACTCATGGCATGGTGAGCCACACACCACACAACACACACACCACACACACACCACACACACCACACCCACACACCCACACACACACACACCACACACACCACACCCGACACCCACAGCACACACACACACACACACACCAGGCAGTGTCTTTAGAAAGCTGCTACACATGAACACACTCTGTGGAGATGGCATATAGGATCCTTATTTTATGAACAACACTCTGTTATCGG
>NW_011345848.1:0-1837 GCF_000735185.1 Notothenia coriiceps | reverse complement strand
CTCTGGTGAAAGTAGAAGTACTGACTAAACTTCTTTACTCAAGTAAAAGTAAAGAGGCTTTGAAATGTACTTCAGTAAAAAGTACCCATAACTAGCAGCTGTTTTAAAGAGTACCTGACCTCCCTTTATATTAATAGCACAATAATGTCATTGTTAGCTAATGAATGTTTCCATGCTGAACAACGGCAACATGGCAACGTTTTCATTGGTCCAATATTAAACTACATCATAACTAACTTATTATGCATTCATAACCGTACAATCCTGTTGTAATCTTATTTAATGGCCCCAAAACACATACATTCACATATTTAAGTAAAACATGTGATTAAATTCACTCATTATATTCCCTATAGTGAAGACAGTGGATAATGATGTTATCTGACTATAACAGACTTACAATTATTGTTACAGTTGATGAAGGGGGAGGGGTGTCTAAAGTCAAAGATGAATCTTGATTGGGCTAAATTTGACCTCGAGTCACCCACAACAATTCTGCTGGGTCTCCCCAGACCCCAACACCAAATTATATACTTTTCTTTTTAGAGACCTTCAGACTTGGCTAAAATTGTCAAAATCAGTGTTAAAGTGTTATATAGCTGTTGTGGAGGATACCATGAAGCCTTGTTCCGATAAAAAAAACTAGAGGGTAGTTAATATATCATTTTAACTTGAAACAGGAGACCCCAACACAACATAAGGGTTAAGTAGTAACGAAGTATTTGTACTCCACTACTTCCCACCTCTGCCTAGGAGACAAACACAACGAAAGCGAGCATTAGACGTGATGAAACACAAGAATAAAAGGGAAACAGAAATAGCCGCGTTAGTCATCAGCAGAGAGCTTGCATAATTGATTTTAAAAAAAGCACAAATGACGCTCATTGATAAAGCTTCTATTGCTGCGTGAACACAATGACAGAATCGTGCTCAGAGCACTTTAATCCAGAGGCGGAGGAGGATGGATTGCAGCGAACAGAATGAGAAGTGAATGGCTTTTCCTGTTTTTACAGATAAAGGCGGCAGCGAATAGCGTCTGACAGCGCCCCGCATGCCAGCTGACAGACAATAGGTGAGACAGGAGATGGTGTGACATGGCGAGAGGAGAAGCAGTGGGATGAAAGAGAAAGGGAAATTAAAGGAAAACAGACAAGTCCACAGCGTCTGAGCAAGTTAGGAAACAACAGATCTGTGTACACAAGCTGCTCATCCCCTGGAAACAAAAAAAGGTAATTTCTGCAGAGTCATGCTAAAACAGTAACTCACTCGTTATAATCGCCCACCCTCCAGTCAATGGGTGCAATTACGTCAAAGTATGTAAAAAAGGACGCTATATTAAACCACTCAGCTGCTGCCATGTTTATGCAGAGGCAGAACAAAAAGACACCCACGTAGAGTCTATTTCAACATCTTTACCTGTGCGCTGAATAAAAAAACATGCAATTCTTTTCACTCTGTTTCTACGCAGACAATAGACAGAAGAGTCAGGTGTGGGTGTGTGTTTTTGTATTCAGGGCATAACGCAGTTTTATGAGTCTGATCGAGTGATTCTGCTTGCAAGCCAAGGCCAGTGCAGTTTGAGGAGATAACGTGCTGACTGCTGACGGGGGTTATTGTATTTCTGAAGCAGAGACAGACACATATTAATAGAGTCTCTGAGCACGTTGATTTACTGCAGCGGTGTCCAAACTACGGCTCTGGGACTATTTTCAATCGGCCCTCAGCTAATTCTAAAAGTATAATGCAATAGAGTGGTGCAGGGATGACGTATTTTTGTCCGCCTCCCGGGCCGCCTGCAGCAGCGAGTGACCTTTGAACTCGTCTACATCAAAGACAA
>NW_011345846.1:2642-8769 GCF_000735185.1 Notothenia coriiceps | reverse complement strand
TGTTTTATTTTGTGTTGCCATAAGTTAGTCTCTCTGCGTTTCTGCGCTGGGCTAATGCTAATGCTAATAATGCTAATGCGAGGATAATAAAATGGTGGCTTCACAACACTTTTTTTGAGTTTTACGGGGCGTGGTTTGCAATCCGCCCAGCCAATCAGAAATATAGCTATTTTCTCACAAGAGAGCCGCATGAGAGTCCCTGCTCTCTAGGTTCTCATGAACTAATTTTAGTTCCGGCTCTTTTTGGTGTGAACGCGACATTTCGGAACTATATCGGAACTAAAGTGGGAAAAGTACTCCGGTGTGAACGCGGCTTTTGAGGTCTTTATGAGGCTCCGTGGACCTCCAAATGCCAGACGGGATCCCAAAAAAGGGTCAGAAAATGAAGACTGTCACTCAGGGCTGCGTGAGAAAACTCTGAGCCATTCAGGCAACGAGCTTTTCAACCATGGCATGTTGGCCACCTCCATTTGTGCCTTTCTGAGGATAGTCTCTTTGTCCCTTCTTGATGAGGTTCCACTCCACTCAGAAAAATAACATTGAAGGGAAAAGTCTAGATCGAACAGATCTAACTCAAAATCTTCCATATCCGCTGGGTCCATATTTGGTTGGTTCGTTCTGTTAGGAAGAGTGAAGCAGGCACGACCCAAATGCAGATAACACTGATAATACCTTTATTTCAAGGACTTAACTTGGACAAACTAAACACTCCACGGTGAACTCAGTCACCAACAAAAGACGAACCAACACTGAACACAGGAAGAGACAAGACTAAATACAGGGAGGGGTAATCACAAGACGAGAAACAGCCGGGCAGGGGAGGAGAAACACAAGGGCCATGGGTGAACACAATCAGACAACTAGACACACCAGGGAAACTAACGACAGGAGGAAAACATGACAGGGAGAACAGCAAAACACCCAAACCTAGACATAAAAACGTGACATAACATGAATATCGTGACACTTTGCCTGTATTTACTTTGAAGGAATAAATGATATGCATACAACGCCAAATGCATCTCACATTTTAAAGGGCAAAATACAAAGAAGCCTTTTAGTCAAATACAATTTGAGTGCAATTTATTTAGAGGCCCTTATCAGTGAAATTATACTGTTTTTCTGTTTAGGGAATCCAGGTGCAATCACTGGTGGAAGTGAATCTGTTTCCTAATTTATTTATGTAAACTTGGCCTCCCTCCAGTTTCAGCAGATGATTTCATTGTCTGAGCAGAGTGCCTGATGTAATAGGATTACAATCTAGCTGTTATAAAATTGTCTTTGGACCTCTGTGTTTCAGAAGGTTTTAGCAGGTTACTTAGCCCATGATGGCATCTTCATGTTTTCTATTCCAGGGATTAATGTGGCATGAAAGTATACTGTACGTACCATCATGCATGAATGTAACATTCATCTCTAAAGACAGGGATTTTGATCTGTGTAACTG
Organism: Notothenia coriiceps; assembly: GCF_000735185.1. Classification (NCBI taxonomy): domain Eukaryota; kingdom Metazoa; phylum Chordata; class Actinopteri; order Perciformes; family Nototheniidae; genus Notothenia; species Notothenia coriiceps. Next base: position 7,322 of record NW_011345846.1, on the reverse strand, counting down.
ATCATCTGTCATGGATTTGGATTATCCATTCAAAAAATATGTCTTGAAATTTGAAGTTGAGTCATCAAGGTGTTTTTGAAACCTCAGTTGCCAAATGCTCAACTGTTATTACTGTAGTTGGGGAAAAATTGAAACAGGACTTGACTGATTATGATTATGATTTATAGAGATCAAACTCAGCATTCGCCAATGAGCCAAAGTGTAAAGAAAAAAACGTTTAATGTGCCAACATCTGCCTTTGGTTAATAGAGAAACCCGCAGAAAGATAATCGCAATAACACCTTTAAAATAATAATATGTAGATCCAGGTCAAGAAGCACAGCCATGATCCATAGCAACCTAAACATTAAAAATCATAAAAGCTTTGATTCCCTGGGTGCCAATTAGACCATGCATTTATCGGACAAGGGTCATGATTCACATTTACATAACACATATTCATTTGATCTATTGAAAAAAAGAAAGACAAGTTCCAAAATACATAATCAATTATGTTATTTCTTTATTTAAAAGGTATTACACACAGAAACACGGCGGGTACCGGCATGAAATAGTTCAAATGTAGACATTCACTTGAGTTTCCTCTTGGGAGTATGTTGGCCATGATTTTATCCCAGCCCTTCACTTACCCACTGATAATGAATGATAATGTATTATAATACAACTCCACTGTGCACCCTGCACTATGGTTTCCCATGTTAGCACCGTCTATCTCTCTAGCAGTGACCATTCACCATTGCCGGTGAAGCCAACATGCAAATGAGGTTCAGTAGACAAAGTCTCATCAGAGGCTCATGTCCCCGAGGCATATTCAGATAAAAGAATCCTTTGAGACATTTGGCAGCTTCAGGAATGTCCTCACGGTGCGATTAAGGACAACTTATTTTGCACATCAGGGATAGAGTCACGCAGGGCACCATGTGCAGCAATATGAATATAAGACAACCTCACGATCTATTATGAAATAAATGATGATCATTTCTAAGTTATTAATGCACAATGTTTTGTTTAAAAAAAAAAAAAGATCATCACATTATGTTTGTAGCTGTTGTATTTAGTATGATTGACGGGTCCGTATTTGCATTTTGTTCAGAAAGCCTGTTTTGCTTGTCTATGTCAGTAAAATGGGTTAGAGTGCTTATTCATCTGGATTTGTTTTATAAGCATTTCAAAAAAGCTAAGCAATTTTAAATGTAATGCTTCAGCTATTTTTTGCCTGCAGTACATTCTTTACATAGAACAATGCCACATGATCCTTGAGCAAATATGCAAGTCAAAGAATATCTAGAGGGATCTAGCATATACCTTTTATGTTAAAATTAAGCACTATTGTCATCTCACAAGCAACACAGCGCTGAGCCTGACTGAATGCTGTGCAGGGAGTACCAAGGGAGACAGGATTCTGCATTTTATTCCCCAGGCTTCCTGCTGTGAACACAGGCTCAGAGAGTCAAACAGGGTGAGACCCAAGGAGCAACAAGGGTGAAAATATCTTGCAGGCGGAAGATACGACATGATAGATGAGCAACGGAACAGAAATGAGGTGCAAATGGAGAAAACAACTTGTAAGTGCTCGTCTCTAAATAGACTGCAGGGCTCATTTTTCTCTTTTCTGTTTCGTTTCCGTGAAAAGTTTGTACCGTTTCATCTCAGCAGACACAAATCCTGGATGACACGGCAAATCAATCCATCAGTGATTAGCAGCAGTGACGCAAAGAGATGGCAATTTGTTCTTTGACTTTAGGCCCGACCACCTACACACAAACCTCGCAAGGCTCCTCTCTCTCTATTTCTTGTCTGGTTCTTCTAAGAGCCCTCTGAGAGCTCCCCAAGCACTACTTCATCTAGTAGGATGTCAAACATAATGTTGACAGTTAATGTGGTCATTTGGTGCATGGCTGGCAGTGATGGCTTTTCAATTAATACAGCCCAAATGGCAAAAATGCTCAATTAGCTTTAATGTATTCTGCTCTCTGATGAATGCTGTGTAAGTGGATGAGGAAGAAGTAATTTATCTGCAGTGTTTTACCTATAATGACTTAACCTAAAATGCAATGTTCAGCAGTGCTGGCAGACCAACTTTCTTTTCTTTTTTTTCATTTTGTGTCAACCTTAGACTCGGACATGATAGAGACTGTTGTCCCTCTGGGAGGTGAACATGGACAACAGGAAGCTAGACAAAAAGACAAGTTGGCAAAGCTGGATAGTGAAAAGTGAAACTCCAGCTACAGCACAAACTTCTTACACAGGCACAAATAAACAAACAAGTCTTTTTTGAACTAATCTCCCGGTGTGCTTTGGGTAATCCTTTAAGATGTCCCGAGTGCTTATGAATCCACTTCTTAATAGAAAACAACAAAAGGAGCAAACCAGTAAGATATCTTAATAATTCCAAACTTATACATAATGCCTTGAAGAGGAGTGTCACGTAGCGGGCGTCTCTAGCAGCGATTATGCATGTACTATAACGGAGTGTCATATGTGAAAAAGTTATGGGAAAAAAAATGCAAAATAAAATCCAAACATCAGAGGAACCGACTTTGAAAAACCAAGAGGAGCGAATGTAGAAGTACAAGTAAATAACAACACTCAGAAGCCATGTGAGACTGCGGGCCCCGAGTGTGTTGTCTACAAATGGATGGCACATGTTGCTTGTGTGATATTGATCGCTCACTTTCGGTTGTTTTACTTCACTCTCTCATCGTGGTGGTGTAAATAGCAAAGATCTTAATATGAAAATGTCACTGTCAAATTTTTTTATAGAATCTGTAATCCCCAGCCTTCGCCGAAACATAGCAACCAGTAAGTGTGGTGTCTATACAACTCGATCTGGGTAATCCTCAAATTGCCTCTGAGACCAGTCTTCAAGTCTGTCAATCTGAGATGGATTACACAGTGTTAACAGGATTTCTTTGGAAACATGATCATTTTAGTCCTGATAAACAGCACAGCTATACTTCAGCTTTGGGGCGATGCTCCGCAGAAGAAGAGGTGACTATCCCCCCCTCCTCTAAAGTGTCGTCCAAATTGAGTCCCTCCTCAGAAGGAAAATGATTCAATAAAATCAGAGAGACATTAGTTCCAGATGTTTGGCCTCAGACGTTTGGATTCACACTGACAGTCTGGGTGCGGGTGTGTGTCTGCACGCTCGCATTTGTGTGATAGTCCATGAGATTTATCCGCGGTGCACTTGAGCGAAAGTTAACAGCAGGTGTGAGATTATGGTTTGCTCTCATTTTGAGGTGAGCAGATGTGCTACCATTAAATCCTTACCGCTGCTGTTTTGTATCATTCGTATCATCCCTCTCATCACGTCTAGGACTCGAGCATGAAACGAGGCAGCTGGGACGGCGGCTTTGTTTGTAAATGCAGATCTTAAACCGTAATCCTCACATATATGATGCTATTTAAGGGCTATGCGTTATTATATCACTGGTGAGCTAACACAACCTTAAGTAACATGGTTGGAATGTGAATTTGCTTACTATCTTTTCTTCCATCCAAAACACAAGATTTTAGCTTAATACAAAACTTTAGGTTTTAAAAAGTGTATATTATTTAGAACCTCCAGAAAAACGCGACTGCGATTGCAAAATTTAGCGCATAATCAGCAAAATGGCGCAGATTTTTAAAAGGCCGCATATTTATCAAAAGGCCGCATAATCCCCGCATTTTTCCAAACAAAGTTGAGAAAAAAAAAAGTTAACTCGTCTTGACGTGAAGTGATGATGATGATGACACGACGTCATCAGCTCGCGCATCACAGAAGAGAGAGAAAACACCAAGATGAAAAAATCTAATCCATCTCATTTACCGACGAACATTTCTGCTAAAGACCGGGCAAAGCAGTACCCCGATGTCTTTCACGAAAGTGGGGAGAAACTATTCTGCACCCCGTGCAACTGTGTGTTGGAGCATAAGTCTTAGAGAAAATTGACGGTGACGACCCACTTTGATTAATTCAAAAATGNATCGACGTGACGACCCACTTTGATTCATTCAAACATTCGAAAATGCTTTCTGCTGCTGCGGACAAGAAAGCCAAACAACTCACGTTCACCGAGGCATCAACCTCCAAAACCCCTTCGAGGGCTACAAGAAACGAAGTGAGTAGCCTACAAGATTGAAGCTGGTCAGATAACGAACGAGTAAATGAAAACAGAATGAGGCAGAGAAGTGTGTGTGTGTGTGTGTGTGTGTGTGCGTGTGTGTGAGTGAGAGAGACTGTGATTAAAATATACCAATTGCTTTTACAATAAATAAACATTGAATGTGTTTAATTGAATAGTAAAGGGGTTTAACGTTAGTGGCTGGTTGTGTGTGAGAGAGAATAAATAAGACAGCCCAATATTTATTTTTTCCACATATTTAGCATATTTCGCAACTTTCCGCATATTTTGCAACTTCCTGCAATTTCACTGCATAAAATCACATAAAACCCCGCATGTTTGATCGCATAATCAAGGATTTTAGCCCGCATAATCAAGGATTTTTGCCCGCGTCTTTCTGGAGGGTCTAATAGACCCCCATGTTAAAATGCCCAACTTTACAGCATAAAAAAACATGTTTCTACCCATGGATTAAATAAATATTATTATGTATATATTTAGATTCCACCTTCATGATTATAAATCTGTAAGTGAATTTTTTTCTAACACAACCCTTTTATTTATATTAGGT
>NW_011345846.1:0-2611 GCF_000735185.1 Notothenia coriiceps | reverse complement strand
TATTTAGCTCTTACCTGCCAGATTCACGTTCCAACTTTTCAGTTGGTCCTTGACCATGCTTCATGCCTGCGCCAAGCATTTATACATGTAGACGCAAAAAATAAATATCATACAACCGCTAATATGACTAACAATGTCAGCTACATATTAAAGAAAGCTAAGCGAAGTTTGGGAAATATTTCTAAGTAATATACGAATATTTTTGTAAAAGGACACACACACCATTTTAGTCTAAATAAGTAAGTTTTAAAGTCCCATTATCACTAAGCAGTCTTCTTTGTTTTAGCAAATAAGCAAATAAGCTTACACAATACCTTAAGGTAACTCTTTTCCATGAGACACGTTGAGACATGTTTACAAATAAAGAAGCTTTTAGCTTAATATACTTAATAATTCTTAATCCTTAAGGCCCAGGTAAGATGGTTATGTACAGTAAGGACACCTATTTTATGATTTACCTGGATATTAAGATGGAAAAATAAAAACATTTGTATTGTATCTCCAGAGATTTAGTTATTGTTACTTCTTCATTGCAAGGATTTCATTCCACATCATACGTTTTGTCACTGGTTTCATTCATCTTGACACATTCACACATTTAACAAAATCTATTAACTATATAATTCTGATGAACTGGGAAACATTTCAATGTATTTCCTCAACATTTCATTTCTCAAGTATCCTTTTTGCTCAAACCTCAAAGACAGCAGAAACATTTCAGTGAATATCAACTTGCACATATGAAGGTTTTTAGAGGGATTATGTCACCAGCAATATTTAATAACATGATTCAAGTGGAGCTGTGAATCCTTATTCTTACAGTGTCTGACTCTTCACTTTCTGCTGCTATGAATGCAGTTCATTTGCCCATAGGTTTCCTAGCAGTAGCTGTAGAAAGGCTGATTGGTGCTTCATCTCAGACACATTTCCTCTCTGCCACTCAGGCACTGAGCAGCTCACATGGGTCTGGGCTCAATGTTCTGGTCATTAGTTCAAGACCATTGACTTGATAATCTCACCTGGGAAGGACAGGTAATGGTTCCTATCGGCGCAATTATGGCTACTCACACAAACAGCTATTCATACTTGTCATGTTCATATCTGCTCAATTTCTCTGACTTCAGGAGCTAAGTGGTGGAGCTTAACATCTGGCACAGACCTTGGGGCAGAGTCACTAAACACTGTCAGGTCTCTCCCAGTATTTTAGAAAAACCCTCCCTCCAGTCATGTACATTTTAAACAGCACTTATTTACATCCTATTTTCACTATTTTACAACTGACTTTGGGAGCCAGCTGATCATTTTAACAGCTTCATCATATCCCGTTGCGATACTTGTGTTTTACCTTTCCGGTAATTGTTGTGTAAGGCGTTTTGCGATAATTATGCAGCATTTTATAAATCGTGCCTTTTCCCTTAGTGTTCATCTCCTGTTATTTGTTGTCTCTGTGACTTTTAGCAGTAAGATTACTTTATAAAGAGCTCATTGACATTTAAAAAGCACTTCTGGCACCACCCGGGCCCTTTTCTCTGCGTCATTACCTACGACGTCATTGCTCTCGCATAACTAAAATGTGATAGATCAATAATGGCTGGTAAATCCATAATGAATACCAACATGCATATTTTCGTTTAATCGTTATATCATCCCGAGGGTATTTTCCCAAATGAATACATTCTGTGTGTTTTTTTATGGAGTGATGCATCTCTCTGCTCACATTAAACATTATTTTTGCACTACAGCTCATGACTTTGTCGTGAATTTGTAGTTATAAGGCAGGCTTGTCAAACTCAATTTCATCACGGGCCACGTAGGAATTATGGTTGCACTCAAAGGGCCGGTTGTAACTTCAAGACTATATCAAAATACATATATAAGTATAAATAATGCATTATATTACATGATTGCCTCTGCATTGGATTATTATCTGATAGGGTAATATCTTCATAATTAACTACGTCTGAAAGCAGAGGTCTAAGGCAAGTAATTGCAAGTCTCTTCAGTGAGAATGTCAAAAAATGATTTAAAAAGAAAATCCAAATTCTGGAAAAGAAAGTAAAAAAAAAAGTGACATTTTGAAGAAAAAAAAGTGACAAAAAAGTCAAATTCCGAGAAAAGGGGAAATTCTAAGAAAAAAGACATATTTTGAAGAAAAAAAGTCAAATTCTGAGAAAAAAGTCAAATTTGAGATGCATTGTGGGACATGTAGTTTATGGGCAACGTGCTTCTGTAAATCGCCATGTAACCGTATAATAAACATATTATATTCTTTCAGAGTTCTTGTGGGGCCACAGAAATGAAGTCACGGGCCGGATTTGGCCCCCGGGCCTTGAGTTTGACACCCCTGTTATAAGGAAAAACAAGCCATACCTCCATCCAATATACCTCTTAATTGGAATGGCCCTCTGAGAGCCTTGAACATTGACATTTAAAAAGTATTTATTCCGACATAAGTGTGTCATTATGTGAAAACATCATAGGTGCTTATAAAGAAGATGTAATGTATTGTATTCCTCATAACTTATAAACAACACATTTGATAGGTGTTTCCAAGATGTAGTTCTGACTTAAGGAGGCCTTCACATAACTTATAGCTTTAATGGACACATTT
>NW_011345845.1:0-1785 GCF_000735185.1 Notothenia coriiceps | reverse complement strand
GTTCCACTGCTACGGGTTCCACTGGTGGAACCTTCTTCTTGTTCTTTAATGCTAACGAGGCGTGTTCAGCTTCTGTCCAATCAGGTGTTTCTGAGGCTGTGATGTCACTGACCTGCTGAGAACAACATGCACTAAGATGCTAACTGGTGGCTAACAGGGAGTTAGCATTGTAGCTATCAGTAGCGAGCTATGCTAATCAGTATAGCCATATTTAATCATGCTTTACTTTGTAGTTTGTTTGAAACGTTAATGCTGCCTTCAGCGTCTGATCATTTGTTGTTGTTTATTAAAGTGCATCCTCAGTTACTTATTTAATGACATCCTGCTGCCTGAATGACCTGCATGACCCCATGACCCCTGATGTTAGCATGTTAGCAGTCATGATATTTAGCATGTCGTATTTAGCTGCACATTTTCAGTGTGTGTGTGTGTGTGTGTGTGTGTGTGTGTGTGTGTGTGTGTGTGTGTGTGTGTGTGTGTGTGTGTGTGTGTGTGTGTGTGTGTGTGCCTACCTACCTACCTACCTGTGTTTTGGATCCACTAATGTGTCTCTACTCAGATGGGGGAACACGCCGCTGGAGGGAGCCGTGCTCTTCGGCCACCACGATGTGGTCGCCATCCTGCAGAGCTACTGCGACAAATACAGCCCGACTGCTGGGGCCGACGAGAAGCAGAGCGCCGAGCAGAGCCTGGACAGCCTGCTGTAGTCTGCACCTCCACAGCTTGTACATTTGTGACCATATTTTTGAAACGTGTGATGAGTTGGTTCTTGCTGTTGTCCCGTCTGGTGTGCTTTGCTTTCTGTACACATCTGCTTCATATCCATCCCTTAAAAATGCAGTGTGTATTATGTATGTATGTGTGAGCGGTTTATCATTACTGTTCAAACAATACAGTATCTGGATATCTGTATTGTACTGTATGTACTAACAGCATATAACTCCAATGTATGAGTACTGTAAATCACATTTGGATATAGATTGTTTTAAAGTTTATTGGTTTAGTTATGGATATACTATACTCCCTGGACATATTTGGATAATACTGCAATTGTACTAGTTTTGTGAGCTGTGTAGAAATGATGATATAAATGTTGACATGTCTCTGATTGTATGGAGGCCCACAGGCGTTAGTGCCTGTTTGGTCTCAGCTGCATCTCTTCTCAGATTGTTTTTATGAAGCTTCACCTCCTCTGAGGTCAGTGACAGATTGTACTCCAAATGTATTTTTTCAGCGGCAACACTTGCAATAGAAGCACTATGTATTTATTCACAGAGACTTTTTAAGTATAAAATAAATGTAAAGATGTAAGATTGTTTCATTTTTGCTGCATCTGTGATAAAGCCAGGTTGGGTTCATATTTTATTTGTCATAGCTTAGTAATTATTTGCAAATAATGTTGACCAATGCAATGTATTCCCTTCCAGCCAACAGTGTCGGAAGCCAGATAATTTCGAGAAGAATCCGGGCTTAGATAAAAGGAATTTCCTATTTTAGCAAATTGCTTTCATCACATAATAAAGATCAGCTTGAATTTACAATTGGCTTTAATGGAGACATGTTGAAAGTTTTTGTCACTTCATGTCCTCAAGAGGCATTTTGTTTAATTATTTTTGCTTAATTTATTTTCATTTTTCAATCTACGAGATGTTTTCCTAAATTTGTCATGACAAATTATGTCTCAGGATTGTAGGGTTTGGGAATTATGGCAGGTTTAAAAAATATATATATGAAGGCGAATTTCAAGCTGTCCTCCACTCTAGCTTTGACTCAAGAACTCTAGCA
>NW_011345844.1:0-5169 GCF_000735185.1 Notothenia coriiceps | reverse complement strand
TGTAATCCTTGTGAAGGGGTGTGTTTGCGTGTGTGTGTGTGTGTGTGTGTGTATACAGTATAGATTGATTGAATCACATAGATATGTGTTGTTGTTCTTACCACCTTTTGTTGCATGTAGTCTGAGTTCATTCATTGTGTTTCAGTTTGCTTCTGGACAGTTATCAACTTGCTAGCTGTTAACTTAATCAGAACACATTTTACACCTAAAGATAGAAATATCAAACTAATGGAACAATCAAGAAACGGAGAACGCAAACTTCCTGAAAAGTAGGACTCTTTGCTACTAGAAGCATGTTGTCATTGTGTGTTGTGCGTCCCGTGCCTTCATTCCCACACAGAGACTCATTCACCTTTACAGTCAACCCAATAGGCTGCTGTGTTATTGTTACACTGCTAGAAGGTAAAAAGCCCAAGCTACAAATCCGTAGAGACCAAGTAAAGCAGTAGCTCACCCTTTCCAGTGAGGACGTTGGGTTTGGAGGTCATCATTTTGAAATACTGTCTCCGGCAGTCCTCCATCCAGATCGCCTCATTCTTGGAGTCTTTAAAAGATGCCAGAAATGAACTCATCTCAGAATCTGTAAAATGAGAAAACACTATAAATAAGAAACCACAACATTTTACTAGTTGTTTTTTAAAATGTCATCAAAGTTCCTCTCACCCTATTCAAAAGCATTTGACAAGCAATTGAAGCCTGATCCCCTTGTGGCCATTCTGGGGTCCACAAGTGACACTGATCTGAACTATGGCAGTGACAAATGGCCGGTGTGTTTTGTACCGTTTTGGCTAAAATATGTATTTTTTGATTATGGAAGTCTGATGCTGTGTAGAGGTGAGATCCTCTACCTGGAGTAACTTAGATTCCAGAAAGCAGGAAGTGGGAGAGTGTTTGATAAGGCCTGGGCTCCAGTGTTAAGACACTTAAGAGGTCTGGGTGAGGATGAAAGTGTGGGATGAAAGACCAATCATGTTAATCCTGTAACCATTTTCTTTTGTTTTCAATTTGCTATGTACATTTTAATTTTCCTGATGTGCTCTCTTGGGTTGCCTTCTTGTTTCTAGCATGAATATTGCACTTCTTATTATCTCGCCCATGGATGTGTAAAACCGCCAATAGCCTAATTGTACTAGAATGTTCTGAATCCGCAGTTTTGTTGTTATTGAAAATGAAAATATGATTGCTTTGTTAAACCAATGTGGTTTGTACAATACATTTCTGCAATAAAAATATTCTTAAAAAAAAAAAAGTTCCTCTCACCCTGGGAGTCATGGTGGATCTTTGGTGGGTCCAAAGTGTAGCAGGTGGGTAGAGGGGAGCTTGAAAACATGGGCCAGGGGTAAGGGTCCTCACCCTGAAATAAGCAGATAAGGTATTCACTAAATACACCATAATGCAGTTATTGTCTTACATTGTTTCTGAGCAGCTCTGACTCATAACTGCTATGGGTGTTATGGATGTGTCAATATGTTGGATTGTTAGTTTTTGTTAGACTGATAATGAATTCATTACTGAGGATTGTCTAGCGCCAAGCTGGTAGCAGTTAATTAAATTATGTGTTTTTAAAATCAGTTTTCTCTGCGTAAATATATTTCTTCTGATCCATCTTCCTTCCTTTCTTAGTAATAACCCAGTGCCATATAATCTTGCATTCTTTACGCTTGTGATATCGTAGTTTTGAAGAATCATCTCTCATTTGAGTCATAACTCTGACGTGCCAGAATGATGTGCTCTGAATGTTAATGGGGTTTAGAAACAGGCTTGTTTATCCAATTGTCTGTGCTCTGCGCTCAGGGTAATCCCTGTTGGTATTTGAGTCTGCCTCTCAGGTGATTTCCGGCTCTCACAACGTTCAAAGGAGCTGCACAAAGCCATTTACATTAGAAGGGAGCCTTTCTTACACAGCTTTAGGACTCTGATGTAAGTAATCATTCTGGATGCAACATTATTTGAGGGAATTAACTTTGCCTTTTATTTCCCTAAAAAGTAAGTCATTACAAAAAGAAAATAGCACTTTCATAATGTTCCAAATGCTGCTTATCCGATACATGTGATTCAGGTGGACATGGTGAAAGTATTTCAAGCTATTTAGAAAGAAAGATATCAGAAACGGCCTTTTAAAATCCAACATGTCAAATAACTGAGTAGTCGGAGGGAGATATTTCAGATTATAAATGGGTTAGGGTTAGGGTTAGGGTTAGGGTTAGGGCTAGGGTTAGGGTTAGGGTTAGGGTTAGAAACAGCTATTTTCTTTTTATAGTTTTGTATAAAAACATGACCATAAGTCACCTGCAGCCTTACAGGACTGTTTAACAATGACATATTGAATATTTGAATAAATATAAAGTGAATGTTTTAGCATGTTTGAAGATGTGTCACGGCTGAATCAGTGACATTCATTGAGTTTACTTGTAGACTGTAAATATTCTGACAGACATGTTCTCATTTCAGGAATAAACATTGTGCTTAACACAATGATACTTCATTTCATTTCCCACCAAGTGATGATTCATCTTTCCATTTGTTTTGTAAATGTCTTCACACAATCAGTACTTATTTAACAGCTTCATGGTCCCTGTACTCCCCACAGGTGACAGGAGAGAAGAGCTGTGAAACACGAAGAAAACACTATGTTCTTCATATCTTATCCTTGACCTCAGCGTAAATTAGTTTCCAGCATCAACAACACGTAAAGAAGTTACATCTCTCCAGACACACTGAGTAAATAAAGCTGCAGGCTGGAGACACAACGAATAAAGCCCTGCTGAGGGACAGAAAAGAAACAGACAATTATCGTAGTTACTTTAATCAGTGGCAATGATCAGACCAACTGAAAACGAGTCACTTTGAAACAATGTAGTGAAACAGCGTGAGGTGTTAATGGGTTTGGCCTCCCCGGAATGATTCTCAGGAAAACAAAGGATAGTTCTTACGATTCGGTGGATCCTTCAGCTACTATTATATATACTAATGTATAAGACTAGTGTGATGTTTGTATAGCATTCAACTTGCTCAAAAAAACTTGATTGGACTCCTTTGTTTACTTCCTTACAAGAATGACATCACTATGTAACACTTGCACTATTGGCTAGCGCTCCAACACATTGTACGTGATAAGGGGCGGGACATGTTTAAGCGGTTGACCAATCACAACAGAGCCGGCCAGCTAACCAATCAGAGCAGACTGGGCTCTGGTTTCAGACAGAGGGTGAAAGGAGGTGCTGCAGCACAGGCAGTAAAATAAAGAGCTTTTTGAACATTAAAGCATGGAGACATGTCCCAGTAGAGACACACAATACAAATATGAAACCTGGAAATCAGCACATTGTGACGCACAGCTGACCTCTTGCAGTGCTCGGGGAGGAAGCTTCCTCTCAGACGGACCGCCCACCGCACTAACCCGAACCAGAACGTGATTCCTCTCCACTGAAAGGTTGTCTATGATGAACTCCCTGAGAAAAGTTTAACAGAAAGGAAACAAGATTAGAGAAACAACTTTACTCAGAATCAGAATACCTTTATTAGTCCCACAGAGGGGAAACGTGCATCGTTACAGCAGGAAAGAGCCACAGACAGCTTAATGTTGCATATGTTAAAAAATAAAAAGTACTAAGTTATGATATAATACAAATATAATAAAGAAATAAAAGTTAAAAAAAAGTTATATACTTTTCAAAATACAAATTTGGTCATGCTAATTATATACAACCCCAATTCACTAAACTGCAAAACTTCCTTGAGAAGTCTTCTAAAAGACTGATGAAGCATCCGAGTGATTATAGGACTGCTAGAAGACAAGTAAGACAAGAAAGAGAAGCTTTCAATGAATGAATATTAGATACGATCAGAGAGTATTCCAATTATAAAGGTACTTCAGGGTTGTAGGGTGTCCTTCTCAGTGGATAGTTATTATAGCTTAGGCAATTTGGAACTGAAATTGAGACTGTTATCTTTCAAACGGCCGCAAAATGTAATTGTCATACATTTCTTTGGGGATGAAATCACTCAAAGCTCGCACAGCATGGGTCAAATAAAATGCGGGATTGCCCTTACAGAGTAGTTTCGGTGAATTTGGGTGTCCCGGATATTGAAAAGGTCACAGCATAAAACATATAAAGAGCAATGGGGGAAATGAACGACTAAAAGATTTCATCAAAAATCAGATGAAAGAAGTACATTTTAAACATGATTAAAAAGGAGAAGTAGGAAGAGAAGAAAGTAAAGAGAATGTGATGTCTGTGATTATAATGGTAGCATGAAGGGAAGAAAGGGCTTTAAAGGTTGATGGGAGAATAAATTAACAAGTCATCATTCTCCAGGACTCAGACTTGCAATTTCAGTTTTGAGCCATTTCCATTCAGAACCAATAGCCACAGCTCTGCCAGCCATTATTACCGAATGAGAGAGAGACTCTTGAACAGCCACTTTCAGAAATGGGATTTTTACTTATATCATTATTTCTCTGACAAGGCAAACAAACAAACAAACAATTTCTCATCCCGAGCAATGATCACATTTGAAAGTGCTCCGTCACATCAGGGTGATGCATAGAGGAGACGAAAGCTTCAGTTGAAGGAGAGTACGAACAATATTGTTCTTGTTCAGTCTGTTTAATGTGGAAGCTATTGAAAAGTCTAAATGTCTTAAAGGTCCCATGTCATGCTTTTCCGGTTTTTACCCGTCCCCTTGTGTGTTATGAAGGTTTTTATGCATGTAAACGGTCTGCAAAGTACAAACCCTCAAAGTACACCCTGTAGCAGGGCCATTGGGAATACCGGAAAACTCCCGGTGGGCTGGTGTTGTGCGTGGGCCGGAGGGCCAAACAAATAAATAAAAATAAAAATATTATATAATATTTTTTTTTTGCCTAAATCCTACCGGCCCACATTTGTCAGTGTTCCGGCCACTCTCTGTCAATCTGGACCGAACCCTGTGTCCCATTATAGAAAAAAATTAAAATTATACAAAAATTAAAAATTTCTGATGTAAATTAATGTATATTTTCTTGTGTCTGACGCGTTGTGAGAATGAACGTGCTTATATATTTACTTGTGTGCTCGAGCGTGACACGCATTGCAGACCGCAAGTTAACCGCAAGTTTACCTTGACTTGCGAGGTTCGAGGCATTGGCTACAGACAAACAGTGCCATCTCTCCCACTAGTTCAAGC
>NW_011345843.1:0-2729 GCF_000735185.1 Notothenia coriiceps | reverse complement strand
CCTCCCGCTTTTTTAATGCTGATTTGGGTGACTTGTGTAATTCGTGGAGAACCGAAGAGTTTTCGTTTTTTTGGGGGGGGGAGGGATCCGACTGACGGACGGAGAACTTCTCACTTCAAAAAAGAAGAAGAAATCTAGATCGCAAAATAATTAAACAAGCGAGTGCCTGTTTTTCCTGGCCAAGGACAGGTTCATTGAACACAACACGAGCGTAACGTGTCTTCACCATAGGTCTTCACGTGGTTATGTCTCGTCTGAAAGGAGTAACGGAGAGCATCGGAACGCTGCTCCAGCTCTTCAAATATTGCAGTACCTATAAGGAGCCGTACACATGCCGCAGTGTCTGCGTGGCTGTGTCTTTAGTTGTAAGCACAGTGGCGATCTGTTGTTATTAGCATCTGGTTAGCTAGCTATGCTAACGAATTTAAAGAGCTTTTCTACAACCAGGTGGAAGAGAGCTCTCTCCTGAGAGGCTCAAATAACCTCAGCTCAGTGAGGTTAAGGCACACCTTGATATGGTCATTATAGTTATTAATGAGACATTAGAGACTCAATTATTAACAGGTATAAAATACTATATGACAGGAACAAAAAAAAATTGTTAAAAATAACAAGAATAGAGTTTGAAAGGGGAGTGATTTGTAAAATATCCAAAAAGAAAAATCTGTCATTGTCAGATGGTATATTACGCTGTGTTTTTTCTGCTTCGAATAGTTCTCTCTTTTTTCTCCATACCTGTGTTTGCATCACTGTATATAAATAAAGGAGATCCTACTCAATGAAAACATTAAAGTGAAATATACTTACTCGCACATAATACTGTTCTTATTGGTGATCTGTTTGGAAAAGGACACCGAACTTCAAACAGTTTAAAAATATGGATAATATGCCTTTCAAATCTTTTAGTGATATTTATTCTCTCTTCTGTAGAAGAATTTCAATTACACCATCCAATGCAAATGTGCATCTGAAACAAGCTCTAACAACACAATATAAGATCTATTAAGCCACCAATTATTATTATTTGTATTATTATAACTGCTACTCCAAAACTTACGTTACACGTGGAAACAAATACAGGACCGAAAATAATCCATTAAAAACCATGAATAAAAAGAGATGGACGAATTCATTATAACAAACATGTGGAAACAAAATAAACAGATGATAAGACTGTGCACACACCAATAGTAAAGGGCGTTGTTTAAAAGTAACGCTCGAGTAAAAGGATATCCCATCATACCTGAGGACTCCTCCATCCCCGCATCTAACGGGGCAGGACTAAGGAGTGAGGAAGAGACTCTGGTGAGGGAAACGATGAAGCCTTAGTATTCAGGTGTGGATGATAAGCAGCTGACTTCTCCTTCACCATCTGACCTCTGCCTCTTGCTCTCCAGGTGCCTTTGACCTCCTTGTCTACACAGACAAAGACCTGCTGGTTCCTGATAAATGGGAGGCGTCTGGGCCACAGATCATCGACCAGTCAGAGGAGGTGCGCTTGCGCTCCTTCACTACCTCCATCCACAAGGTGAACAGCATGGTGGCGTACAAGAGGACCGACTCTGTTTAGACTCTCTCACACAGAGAGCCCAAAGTTGTTCTGCTGTCATTTCCTGATCTTGTCTGTGTCTTTCTTTTTCTTCTTGAGAAGAATTTGACAACAATCTGGTTTGTCTACGTTGATGTAAATATTTCTCATGAGCATTGATCCAACAATTTGGAACAACTGTGTATTTTCTCTCCTTTATTGTTTCCCCTCTCTCTTAAGTCGTCAACTTCTGTTAGAAGATAGTGGTTTATATGTAAAACTTTTATAAAATGTCGTAAATAAATGTCTTTCTCGTTTTTCATTGTCATGGGTTAGCCGCTTCTGACCAGAAGGTGGCAGTGCATTCTCACTAGTTGGTTCCAGGTGATTATGTGGGATTGTAGTTTACACAGTATGTCATGTTATAGAAGAAATCCACAGAAAAGAATCATTATCTTTATTGGAACATACAGTTTTTACTTGGCTCACAGTGTTCAATGGTGTCGACAGATGCAGATGTGGAACACCTCCTTTATAAAGGCATATTACATCAGCAAATCTCTTATCTAAAAAACATCTTACTGGTGTAATGCCCTCTAATGTACATGCAACTTTTAGACTTAGAAAACAACATCTCTGGAACAACCCAGAGACTGAAGCAGTAAGGAAATATATATTTAGTATTGAAGAAGCACATAGGTCAGGCACATGTACTAAGTCCTGGAGACATACAGGATACAAAACAACCACTGGTACAACATTCTGAGCATGTGTCTGGATAAGTGCTTTAGTAAAGACAGGGCTGTTAGCGTACTGATGCTAGGCTTGTTTGAGACGAGCTGCGGCTCGCCTCGAGAATAGCCCATCGCAGCCGGGGGAGGTCTCAAAAAGCTCGCCTGATGTCGGACAGCTCGGGTTGCGTTCCAATAGTCCATTTAGCTTAGGAACCTTCCTAACCAAGTGAAATGACCCGGAAGTACGTCAGTGGCAGCCATGTTAAGTGGCTAGGGTCCTGAAGGGTCTAGCTGCGGCCGCGGACATTACAGTACACTACACGACACGCCCACCTGACACGACACTATGGTGGCTGAGAAGGGTCTAGCTGCGGCCGCGGACGAGAAGCCCCTCATTGCAGTGCGCAGTGCCTCATGTGGGCGGGAGCTCAACGTGGGCGGAGCTTCACAGATGACGCGTTGCATCC
>NW_011345842.1:0-2602 GCF_000735185.1 Notothenia coriiceps | reverse complement strand
GATAGCAGAAAAGGGATTTTCCTCTGATACTTATGGTGAACAGTTGTCTTTCGCTGGGATTACCTGCAGTATTTAACAGGTTTGCGCGGCTGGGGATGCAGGAATGAGAGCCTCAGGGGGAGTTTATAGCTGAGCTGCAGGTAAAGACTCCTGCAGACAAGCATGGACCAGCAGAGCTAACAGCAGGCTGTATGACTGCAGTGGGTGTTGATTCATCACTCTCACTAACAGTAGGCCCGTCTTGCTGATAATTATCTTTGTCAAATTAATTATCATAGTGTGTCAGCAGGACAGTGTCGATGAATTACATCCAGATAACCTCCATTAATCAACAAAACGAGTTTTAGGGCAAATGTTTTGTGCATATGGATGTGCTCCCTGTAGAAAATGTTCTTCTCGGCTTCATCCATCTCCATCCTGGCATGCATCATTTCTCTGACACTCTCTTTGTCTCTGCCATCTGTATTCTGTATTAGAGGAGTTTTAGGGTTTAGACTTCCAGAGTAACAGGAGCACAACAATGTGAACGTATTCTTGGCTGGTTCAGAGCAAACCCAATGAGTTTCCCCTCTGGCCAATGCTCTTTCAAAATGGATAAGGGGTCAAACTGATTCTGTTTGTATCTCTGTTATTTTACCTTTAACTGCAGGGGGAATTCACTGTGTTTGATAGTAAGGTCATGTTTTAGTATTAAACTTACTTCCTATTTGATCTGCTCTCGGTTTCCCTGTTACATTTTCGCTGTGGCATTTTGCTGTTGTCACCCACTTCAGACTTTACGTATTCTTGTATCATTCCTTACCATTTAAAGAAATGGGTTGGGAGAATTTCAAGAAAGGAGAAACAAGGAGAAAATTAGCAGATAGAGTAGGCATCATTTAACTTTTTGCCAAGCTTAATTTGTTATGTAAACCTGCTGATGGAGCTACATGAAAAGGCTTAAAAAAAAAAGAATCATTCCAATTCATCTCTGGGAAACCATGATATATCCGGACGAAATATCTTGCCGATCTATAAAACCTTGAGCCTTGCCAAAATGTGAGTTTAGTTGTCAATAGGGCCCAAATTAGTCAAGTGTAAACTGTGCTTATTGGTGCCTGAATCAGAACCACTTGTCTTCCTTATACTGTACTGTCATCCCTTTAGATCATAGTAACAGTAAAAAAAACACATCACCACTCAAACCCACACTATTTTTACATTACATATTATTGTTATATTACATATTTAATGTTTATAAATGTTGAGAGCTAGCTAGGTGATAACTTCATCAACTGGTCCCGACTGAATGACATCCTGACTCTGAAACAGATCTTCTCGGAGGCTCACACCTGAACCCCCCGACACTCTTGTAGGCAGTGAACAACTCCCTCCTCATTATTAATTCACACATGCCATGACCGTATCTTTCATTCATTCATTTTTCATGTATCCCTGCTGCTATTGAGATTCAGCGCTCATAATGCTTGTTGTATTTTTCCTTTTTTTTCCTGAGCATCCCACTACATGATTTCTACATTAAACATGACCTCTCAAACGTCGCAGGAAAACACTTGAGTGAACTTGGCCATGTCTTTAAACTGAGGCTATTCTATGTTTACAAACTCTTCCCCTTCTGTCTCTTTATTTGTTTGGACATATTCTGCTTTTAATAACCTCACTCAATATAATACTGTATGCCCTTGGCGTGTGGTAATTACATTAGCATGGCTTTTGTTTCCAAAATAAGCAGCCCATATTAAAAGATACAAAGTGGTGTTTAGCTGTTCACGACCGCTTGTGTGCGTGCAAACGTTTTTGTTAAGCATGTGCCACAAACAGCGGGTGGGTCATAATGAAAACCAGCCCTCATGTTTCCACACAGTCATCCAAATATAACATGAATGTAATTGAATAGTTGCCTCTCAGGGAGTTGGATGAGTGCTTTCTGCGCCACTTCTCTTTTAATCAATGAATTGTGTGTGTAGAGTCGACGTGCCGGCAGCTTTGCTCGCCTTTTGTTTTACTAAAACAATCTCATTTGGTTTTCTAACCACCTTGGCTAAACCTGCCTTTTTATTTCAGTGTTTCTCCTGTTTAGATCATTACATTTTCCCTTAACCCTTGTGTTGTGTTCAAAAGCTGTTACCGTTCATGGTGTTCGCGGATCAATTTCGACCCATGATTTATTTCAGTCCAAAACACTCAAGAATAATGACTATCATCCAATATTGTTTTCAGCACATCATAACTAACTTATAATGCATTAATTATAGTACAATCCTGTTGTTATTTTATTTTATGGCCCCAAAAGAAATTGCACCACATATCGAACACGTGCATGTATGTGTTCAGGTTCAAGTGTTAGTGAACATATTCTTTGAGAAACGTTGAGTTCCCGTCGGGGGAGGGGGGCAGAGGGATGGGGTGCATGTTGCAAAAAAATATTGTTACAGTGGATGAAGGGGATGGGGGTGGGGTGTCTAAAGTCAAAGATTAATCTTGATTGGGCCAAATTTGACCCCAAGTGACCCAAAACAATTCTGCTGGGTCTTCACAGACCCGAACACCAAATGATACACTTTTAGAGACCTTCAGCCTTGGCTAAAATTATCAAAATCAG
>NW_011345841.1:0-1629 GCF_000735185.1 Notothenia coriiceps | reverse complement strand
AGCCTCTACTACTTTGTACCCTCTCACAGAACTATTCACAGTTCAAAAGCTGCTAATTTTGGTCAAACAGCAATTTGCTTATACAGTGCAACTACAAGGCTATTGTTACAGATATGGGCATCTGTTAATGCCTGTTATAGAATGACGCTTTGGTAAACTGCATGCTGACACAGGCTTACACTTTGATGTACTATATGCGCAGACGCGGGAGGGTACATGTGATGGAGTTGTGAGTTACTGCGGACAGACTTAATGTTGCTCTCAAAGTGCATCAGATTGATGTTTAAACTTCAATATTTAAAAAAAAAAATCCCAGGGAAGCATGCCCCCGGACCCCCCTAGAGGAGATGAGGACCCCTCTAGAAGAGGTTGGTCCACGGTGTTTACATGCTTATTTATACAATATGTGTGCTTATGCTAACTTCATAAGACAAAAGTTGGTTCCGTGTTGTGTAGTGAGAACGCGCTAGAGTGAGGGGGGCCCCCAAGCCAAAGCTCGCTTAGGGCCCCAAAAAGTCTAGGGCCGGCCCTGCACACACCAAAGCACTGACTTTACAGTATATGCACTCACACTTCTGTATTCCCACATAAGCTATGTGAGTCAGAACACATGTAGAAACAACTATCTTTTTTGTTACTTGGATTGACCTTCCACATATTAACACACTATAATAATTCTCCCCACTTTCCATAAATGATGTACTCAACTCTTAACACAAAAATGTGCACCACACATTGGAATGCCAACTAAACTCACATACAAGTAAACATGCACATACAGTACATGCATGTGTTTTTGTGTTATGATGCACAATAAAGTTTTGGAATGGAATGTGAGACTGTACAAAGACATCTTAAATGTATTTTTGTGTTCTCTTAGCACACTTTCTGTAGAAGATTTAGAGCTATGTTCAGGTTAGGTTCAGTTTGAGGTTAAGCGTCACAGATACTTAGATCCGGGTCAGGTTCAGATTAGGAGAAACGGGTACAGTTTTAAAGAACTTCAAAGGATTTTGTTACTCTTGCAATTTCCATAAGTACCCATTTTTTTATTACCAATAAAAAGCCTAATAATAATTACTTTTATTTTATGTAGCAACAAACCACAATCACAATGATTCTATGGATTTAGAGGGTTATCTTAATATCGTCATTTAGTGACCATGTGATAAGTGATAATGACCAGTATTCCAGTAATAGTGAAATATCAGTAGCTTTTTGCATCAATCAAAAGATGTTCAGTTAACTATCAGACACCTCCCAATATTCCCATCTGGGAAGCTAACACCAATACATGTCATGGAGTTATAGCTATATGTATAATTGCATTAAATATTTATTGAAATGCCTATTTAACTTTGACTCTTCAGGCATGTGACTAAAAAGTTATTGCACACAAGAATAAATGATCACAAAACATTACATGTCCAAGAAAGCAGTAGCAGTAAAAATGAAAGAATATACGGTTGATGGTTGAACAAACTAACCTGTGTAGTTTCTGGTGATGCTCTGAGTCTGCAGAGCTTCAGTCTGTACTTCAGTCTGCAGAGCTTCAGTCTGTGCTTCAGTCTGAGCTTCAGTCTGCAGAGCTTCAGTCTGTGCTTCAGTCTGTATAGCTTCAGTCTGTAC
>NW_011345840.1:0-3207 GCF_000735185.1 Notothenia coriiceps | reverse complement strand
ATGTTTTATTGTCCGTGTCGCCGAGGAGGAATGCGATGTTGTCATTGGTTTTTGTTTATTCCCTTTTCTTCCACAGCTGTTGCTCCTTTCTGTTCCTCTTCACGATGTGGATCTCGTGTACTCACTGGAACATTGTTAAGAAAATATCGCTAGTCTCCAGCTTGAGCTTCAGTCTCAGGATCCATGTATCTGTGATCCTCTCCAGAATAGAAGTAGTCATCACATACAGAGCATCAACTAGTTCCTGAACAGTGTCCTTCACATGCTGATATCCAAGAGAGGGAGTTCCACAGTCACAAGATGGAGGAATAGAAAGCAGTATTCAATGTTTACTTCAGATTAGCTCCACGTCAGAAATGAGCATGCTTGTCATATGTCTCTCACATAGCTATCATATGCCTCAAACAGTCCTGATGCTCTTCTAGGTAATCACACATCCTGTCATGTTCACAGCTACAGTTGATACCTTTGTTATCATGCTACTCTCATGTTGGAAGAGGACATTCAGGATTTTCCCAACACAAAGTAACAAAAAAACCCGACAACCTTGATCCTCTGAACAACAGGATCACATCCACTAATGAACAGGAGGAAGTGAGTGTGTCACGTTGACCATCCACAGCAGATTAAACCTGACATCCTGAACACAGGTAACCAGGTGATGACGTCCGATATGATCCACTTGCATCCTGGATACAGAGTCTTTTCTGTGGTATAAAAACCCAGCAGGAGAGCCAGCATCAGAACCGCCTGCAGACACACACAGGTGAGTCTTTGACAACCAGCTTTTAAATAGAATTATCTGGATGATGTTTTATGTATTTCTCTTTGGTTTTAGAAGTGGAGAAAGTGGGATAAATCCTGCAGGCATTAGTAAGAGTCATTCATCTTTCTTTAAATGATTACAGTGTTGAGAAATAGTCGTTATAGCAGGTATTGCATAGGATATACTTAAAAAAGTCCATGCTGAAACTTTATTAGTGAGTTACTTCAGGGGGAAAAGGTATATTATATCAACATGATATAACTTAAACTAAGGCAAATGTATTTTTGTTTTAAATGTTATTAATATGTTATGTTTATGTGAAAGTGGGTAATTCTGTGGTGGCTTTAATGGTGAATTTAGGAGAAATCTACAGGAACAAAGTTAGTAAAATAGACATCGAAGAGTTTATTTTGACGTTTTCTTTCCCCTGTTCTGATAGAAGATATGAAATGGATTCACAAGAGCCCAAACTCTCAAAATGTAGAAGTGCATCTCGTCTATAGACACTTTAGTAATGCTTTAAGGATGCCAGGTTGTTATTTTTATGGATGCCAGGTTGTGTGTTTTGTGTTTGATGAAGTCTCCTGCAGGACGATGGCTGTTCAGCTCCGAGGAGTGAAGTTCTCCTTCTTGCTGAGTCTGTTTTTGGGAGCTTACATTTGGCCCCCGGCTCCTGCAGGTAACTACAACTCATTTTAATTACTTTTATAATATTATATTATACTGTGAGTGTCTTTTGAAAGTCCCTCTGAGTTGTTCACTCTGGGCTTTGAGCAGATTCAATGTTCTGTAAAAGAACACGTAAATACATTTTTATTTTTTATTTTGTTCTTTAGGACTTATCGTTCTTTGGATAGAAGCGCCAGTTCAATGCGAAGTGCTATAAGGTCATAATGATATGGATAATGATAGGAACATTTAGCAGGTACAGGCCCGGCTCCAGGATGAAATGACTGAGGGGGCTGTTCAAAAATCAGAGGGAGCGATTTTTTTTTCACAAGAACGAAAAATGCTGGCAATGTAATGAATTGACACACCAAGCTTTTTTCCTTCTCACTGCTCTACAATATCTTTGCTTCTTTATTGTTATTCTGGATTTACCCCTCTCGTTCTGTTCTGTTCCTCTGATCTTTAATAACAGATAGTACAGTATCAGATGGCTGCACTTTGGTTAACAGACTAACATTGATCTCCTCAATTTATAAATGGACAGGCTCTGTAATTATACCATAACCTTTTCTCCTCTATCCCTTAACTCGTCTTCCTATACAGATTTACTTACTCACTATCTACTCTAGTCCTGTCAAGATTAAAGAAAAAACAATCTGGTTGATTTTTTATTTTCAGGTTTGAATGTTCAAACCAAGGCCTAAAACCTTGCAGTTCATAACCCTAACCCTAACCCTAACCCCCCTACCCAGGAAGAGTAAACAGTTATGGGTTAGATAAGATGCATTGGGCAGAACTACTTATATTCCCAAATCCCCTATCCAGCTAGCCGACGAGGCCTCCGCCCTCCAGTACCTGCCGTTCTAGTAAACGGTGGTTATGACTGTCCCCCCTTAACCTCACTTACCCCCCCCAACTACACTGGAAGATTTAACTGGTATGAATCTAACCTTTCCTTCCTCTCTCACCTAATCATAATTTTCCAAATGTTAAATCCCTCCAACCTAACCCCTCCCCCTTCTCTCGATCCTAACCCTAAACACTCCCTACCTTAAACCCCTTTAACCTCACTCCTATCTTCTTTCCTAACCATAATCTATTCCCTTCCCTTATATCTAAACCTTAGGCGTGTTCACACCAAGTACTTTTCCCACAAAGGTTCCTGAGAACTACGATTTAGTTGCGTTCACACCAAAAAGTCCCAGGAACTAAATTAGTTCTAGAGAACCTTTTTTACCCCCTTTTCCGTCCCTGCTAGAGAGCAGGGACTTTCGTGGGAGAAAAAGGTTCCTGTGTCTGATTGGCTGGGCGGAATGCAAACCACGCCCCGTCAAACTCCCAAAAACGTTTGTGAAGCCGCCATTTTATTATCCTCGCATTGCATTATTAGCATTAGCATTAGCCCAGCGCAGAAACGCAGAGAGACTAACTTATGACAACACAAAATAAAACATGGGAGCGGTGGAGATGAGGAGGTGTCGGCGTTCTGGCGATTTACTCGGAAGCCTTCCCCAACTCCGGGGACTTCCGGCCGGGGACTTCGGGTGGCAGTATACGCCGTGAAGTTGTTTGCGCCCTGCCAGTAAACCCAAAGCAGAAGAAGAAGAAGTGACGTCAGCGGCTTCATTTGCCTAATCCTTCCCCCAGGAACTTATTCCGGTGTGAACGCGATCTGTACTTAGTTCGAACTAAAGAGTTCTGATGAACTAAGTTCTGATGAACCTTTGTGGGAAAAGTACTGCGGTGTGAATGCACCTATTGTGGACACCGGA
>NW_011345839.1:0-1962 GCF_000735185.1 Notothenia coriiceps | reverse complement strand
GAACCCTTTACTCCCGCCACTGTGTGTCTGCATTTCACCCTGGATATAAGTCCATTTTAGTGATGTGTCACCGCCTGGTAGCATTCAGAGAATAGCCTGAGGATGTGCACCTTAGTGATTAGGATGCAGGTCAGGTTGCACCCTTGTTTTATTAGTGAAGTACTTTGTTAAAGTAGTAATACCACAGTGTAGAAATGCTCTAGTACAAGTCAAAGTCATGCAATAAAACATCTAACTTGAAGTGAAAGTACAACATAAGATTGTAATTGTCATAACTGCACTGTAGCTATGCACAACAAGTCAAAGTACTCTTCCTGCAACACAACAACTTTCAGAATGTTTTATTATTCAATTATAATTACAAATGCATTCATGTGTTCATCTTACAGCTAAAGGTGGAGTTTATATTTGTACTATATATTATAAAGTGCTGTGTAGCTTGTACAAGTCGGAAAGGGACCAATACAGTTGTATCTTTACCTATACTGTAATAATGCATGATGAACTAGAATAGGACTAATAGCCATTCACTTGTTCGTTGGATATTCCCATTTTCCAAAGTTGGGACGTTGGTTATTTGACTTTTATCTGTTGATGAGCGTTAAATACTAACGTAGAAACAACATGGGAGTAAATGTGTTGAGGCCATTTCTATGAATTGTCCTAATTGGGAACTTGTTGCTATTATTCTGACACAACATTTAACAACTCATTGATTCTATATGTTAACACAAGTCAAAACATGACTCAGGTATCACGCCCTGTAATTTAAATCCAACCCAAAATGTAATGTTTTCTCCCTTTGGAACATCCTGGCTGAACCAAGTTTAATGAAACTATGGAACAAATGTATCTCAAACCACATTAAAGCCGCAATGTGAAACAAAAAGTGGAATATTATTCATGTCTGCCTTGTCATTCGAATCTGTTCGAAAATGAAATTGGTTCCTTCTTGGACAATGCTTCGACTTTCCACCAAGTTTTATTAAAATCTGACAAATGCTTTTCCTGCTACACACAGAAAAACCAAATGGAAAACACAACCTCCTTGGCAAATGATTTGTAGATAGATTTTGTTTTATTGTTTTCTCAGATAAATACAGTGGAGTAAAAAAATACATTTGACTCTGAATTGTGGCGGGTTAGAAGTATATAGTAGCAGGAAATACAATGGAAATACTCAAGTAAGGTAAAGAATTGCACTTATTAATTGAGTAAAAGTACTTTATACACGGCTTAGTTGATCACGGTTGCTAAGGAGGATCAAGGGAAGGAAGGAAAGAGGTTAAAAGACATCACAGAATTCACTAGAAGACAGACAGGAAGTAAGCACTAAAGGGAACACTAGAAGAAGACATGAAGTAAACACTAAAGGGAACACTAGAAGAAGACAGGAAGTAAACACTAAAGGGAACAGCAGAAGAAGACAGACAGGAAGTAAACACTGAAAGGAACAGCAGAAGAAGACAGACAGGAAGTAAGCACTAAAGGGAACACTAGAAGAAGACATGAAGTAAACACTAAAGGGAACACTAGAAGAAGACAGGAAGTAAACACTAAAGGGAACACTAGAAGAAGACAGACAGACAGGAAGTAAACACTGAAGGGAACAGCAGAAGAAGACAGACAGGAAGTAAACACTAAAGGGAACACAGAAGAAGAAGACAGGAAGTAAACACTAAAGGGAACAGCAGAATAAGACAGACAGGAAGTAAACACTAGAGGGAACACTAGAAGAAGACAGGAAGTAAACACTAAAGGGAACACTAGAAGAAGACAGGAAGTAAACACTAAAGGGAACACTAGAAGAAGACAGACAGACAGGAAGTAAACACTGAAGGGAACAGCAGAAGAAGACAGACAGGAAGTAAACAATAAAGGGAACACCAGAAGAAGACAGACAGGAAGTAAACACTAAAGGGAACAGCAGAAGAAGACAGACAGGAAGTAAACACTAGAGGG
>NW_011345838.1:0-1708 GCF_000735185.1 Notothenia coriiceps | reverse complement strand
CGCTAAGCTAAGGGTGGCTAATGTTGTGCTATAAAGGAACTACAGCACGGTCACATGACTTCACGTCACCACCGCTAAGCTAAGGGTGGCTAATGTTGGGCTATAAAGGAACTACAGCACGGTCACATGACTTCACGTCACCACCACCGCCGAGCTAAAGTGGCTAATGTTGGGCTATAAAGGAACTACAGCACGGTCACATGACTTCACGTCACCACCGCTAAGCTAAGGGTGGCTAATGTTGGGCTATAAAGGAACTACATCTCGGTCACATGACTTCACGTCACCACCGCTAAGCTAAGGGTGGCTAATGTTGGGCGTGATGACATTTAGTCCTTTCATTTAGCCACTGTTAGCATCCGCCATTTTTAAATCCACCAGTTGGGTATTTACTGACATATTTTAAGTCAAAACGTGAACCTCTCTTTAGCTTGTTTTAACTGTCATCTAACAACAAGCTGATTAAAAAAAACATTGACTTTGAGACAAGAGAAACCAGAAGTGTTAATGCTGACTAATTTCCTGGTTTTAGGACTCATTCCTGCACAATCTATGACCAGCATGTTGTGTTAGTTGGGTTTAACAAACATTAGATTTCAGATTCAGATTTAGCGGTTAATCTCTACAAACACTCTCACACTGAGATGTTCTGACCTACCTTCCCTGAGCCCGTGGATCCGGCCACTGCCAGCATCTTTCCTTTCTCCAGGTACAGGCTGATGTTCTTCAGGACAGGTGTGACGTAGAGGTTGGTGAAGAAGAGGCCGGCGTCTCCGTTCAGATGTCCGTTCGCTTTGTTCTCCTGCTTGATCTTCTCAAACAACTCGCCAATGCCCTGCAGAAGAGTTCAAAATCAGAGTCTTATTCGTTTTGAATGGAATGAACCAACACCAGAGATAGTAGAAACATACTGAATAATCATTTAAAATTACCCAGTTTGTGGAATTTGAAAAATGTGCATAAAACCGGTGGGTTGAAACGTGGAATAAAATGTGTGCGCTTGAAATAGTATTAATATAAACCAGATAAGAGCTGCGACTGCAAGTAACAGTTTTCGTTTAAAAATGCTATCCTACCTTCTTAAAGGGCAAGGCAATTTATTGTAAGGTCAATTAAAAACCCAAATATGTTCATTTTATTAAGATATAACACTGAGTAAAGTATGAATTCTCCGTATTTGAGAGCCTGAAAAAAGCAGTTTCCGCCATTAGTGCCTGATAAATGACTTAAATGATTAATAGATTATCAAAAAGTTACAATCAGGGAAGCTGTGGCTCAGTGGATAGTGTGATGGGCTTCGAATCCGGGGATAGCAAGTTTGAGTCCCACTGCAGTCAGCATGTCGTTGTGTCCCTGAGACACTTCACCCCAAATTTGCTCATGTGGGGATTGTCCACAGTAATGAATGTAATGCTTTGGATAAAAGCGTCTAACACAGGGGTGTCAAACTCAAGGCCCGGGGGCCAAATCCGGCCCGTGAATTCATTTTATGTGGCCCCACAAGAGCTTGCAAAGAATATAATTCAGTTTATTATAAGGTTACATGTCGATTCACAGAAGTACGTTGCCAGTAAACTACATGTAGCACAATGCCTCTCAAATTTGACTTGTTTCTCAGAATTTGACTTTTTTTCTTCAAAATATTCATTTTTCTCAGAATCTGACTTTTTTTTCAAAATTTCATTTCATTTTTTTGATTTTGACTTTT
>NW_011345837.1:0-1876 GCF_000735185.1 Notothenia coriiceps | reverse complement strand
GTAGACGGTGCTACAGGCCGCAAGGCAGTGCACTTACAACTACAATAAGCATGTTAATGCATTTTGAAATGCTCCCGATTTCTGAGGTCTAAAGGTTGGCAAGTATGAAGTATCGTGTAAAAAATTCTCCATCAGCTATAAAAGTAAGAACACCTGTCGTCGGTGAAACGCCCCTCCTTACTGCTGAACGTCTCTCATTATATGTGTTATAAGGTTTTTTAACGGACGTTGTCTGATTATATAATCATTTGAGCCGTCCGCTAGTGTCTGTTGATCTCCAGATTAACAGCAGCATGAGAATAACCTGCCGAAAGTGCCGATGCTCCATGGCGGAGGCTCCGGTAGAAATTGCCGAGATTTACGTTGTCACGCCCTTAATGTCTGACCAATGGTTGAACAGCATTTCCGAGCACATGACTTGTGTTTAAAGTTTAAAGCCCGTGTGAACGCAAACCGAACCTTCTGAAAAATGAAACTATGTAACAAACTGTGGTCCGGTGCGCACCAGAGAGCGGACTATTAGGTGTGAGTGCACTGTTTACACCACATCACATCATAATAAATTCTTCCTTTTGATAAATTCAGGCAAACAAGGCTTCACAATAAAAGCACAGCTCAGCTCAAATGTCTTCGCTAAAATGTCCCGATGTAACATCAGTCTGTTAATAAGCTCCCCTGTGCACGACAGAAGGACAACGCCACATGTTTGTTAGTGTTAAACAAACACCTCTGAGATGTTGTTGCTGATTCAACACTGAGGTCAGGTCGCTGCGGAAAGAGCTGAGTCATGATCAAATAAACCTGAACATAATCCTGGATCAGATGAAGAGGCTATAAAAATACATGGATTTATAATCAGCTTTCATTAAGTCGATTACACGATGTGTGTCCACTGAGCGTCTGAAGAATATAAAACTAATACAAGGTCTAATTTACAGACTGATAGGTACATTGCATTCACTATGTTTACTTCTCCACCACAAAACGATACTGTGCCTTCACTGCATTTACTCAAGAACCTTAGCTACTATGCAGATTTAGAATATAATCAAGATTTCATAGTATAAATAAAATGTTTATACGTAGGTCAAATGTACAAGGTACCCAGAAGTATATGCTTTGATAATATTATAATATTAATCTCCAGCTGCAACGAGTAGTGGATGATCAGAAAAATAACAGCCAACAAAAACCATCGTCCTCCTTTGATTTTGAGTCATAGAAACAAGTGTGTGTGTGTGTGTGTGTGTGTGTGTGTGTGTGTGTGTGTGTGTGTGTGTGTGTGTGTGTGTGTGTGTGTGTGTGTGTGTGTGTGTGTGTGTGTGTGGTGTGTGTGTGTGTGTGTGTGTGTTTTCTCAAAGGTCATTGAGGAAGAATCCCTGTGTAGTTGGTGTGTGTCCTCTAAATCTCCATAATGCCTCCAATGCTGAAATCAGTGTGTTGTCTCATTAACATCCCTTTCAAACTCTGAGAGAGAGGACTCTTTAAAGTAGAGACACTACATACTGATATACACCTGAACATCAGCAGGAGAGGACTCTTTAAAGTAGAGACACTACATACTGATATACACCTAAAGACCAAAGTAAGACACTACAAGTAGAGATATACACCTGAACATCAGCAGGAGAGGACTCTTTAAAGTAGAGACACTACATACTGATATACACCTGAACATCAGCAGGAGAGGACTCTTTAAAGTAGAGACACTACATACTGATATACACCTGAACATCAGCAGGAGAGGACTCTTTAAAGTAGAGACACTACATACTGATATACACCTGAACATCAGCAGGAGAGAACTCTTTAAAGTAGAGACACTACATACTGATATACACCTGAACATCAGCAGGAGAGGACTCTTTAAAGTAGA
>NW_011345836.1:0-2417 GCF_000735185.1 Notothenia coriiceps | reverse complement strand
TTAGGTGCGGCCATGCAAAGTACAGAGTCGTTTGCAGCAGTGGACACAGGGGCGAATGAAGAGATAAAAGAGATAACAAGATAACAAGAGATGGCACTTACTCCTGACTGTTATCTTACAATGCTCTCATAGGGAACAAGAGCCTCATTGTTCAAGTACTGTTAAGATCTCTGTAATGATTGCGGAAAAAGGTAGGACCCAAATGCAGACTACAAAAAGGGAAAGTTCTATAAACAAAAGCGAGCTTTATTTAAAAGCTGAAAAACAAAACTTGGCATGAATCAAAAACATAGATAGTACAAGGTAGCAAAAAACACACAAAACTGACCGTGACCAACATGAGGAGACAGGAGAAACAAACAATGAACCGACGAGAAAACACAGGAAAAGACAAGACTAAATACAGAGAGGGGTAATCACGGGACAAGAAACAACTGGGCAGGGGAGGTAGAAACACAAGGGCAACAGGTGAACACAATTAGACAATCAAACACAGGAGGAAAAACACAGGAAGGCAGACAAGAGACGGGGAGAACAGAACCACAAAACAACACCCATAACAAGACATACAAAACTAAAAACGTGACATAACACCAAGATCGTGATCGTTATTTCGCTTTTCCACACAAACATCGTTTTGAGTATAACTGTAGTGGATTAAAATCCTCATTTTGCAGTAGCACCCTATCAGAATCAGGTTAATTGCCAGGTTAACATACATGAATAACGTATTTGGTGTATTAAGGTGCACTTACACAAAATGAGAGGAAGACGTTTTAAAAAAGGAGCAAATATAGAATTGTGATAAAAACTACTTAAAAGAAAAGGAAACAATTGTTTGCAAGAAATATGAATATGCGAAAAAGTACACAAAGAAAACATGAAAAAGGAATATTCTGTATACCGGACAATCTTTACTCAGTTATATGTAGGTTACAGTTGCATCTATACAATTAGTTATCCAATCATGTTTACACGTTTTAGAAATCAAAGCACAATTATTTCATGTCTTTTTTCTCCATTATATTCTCCGCCAATTAGGTTATTGTGGTCCGTCCTGATTTAAGCTGGCCAATAGAAACGTGAGTGTATGTTTTCAGAAGTAAACAAACGAGGGAACTTTGGGATTTTAGCCTTTGCAGACCATTTACATGCATAAAAACCCATAACACAGTATAGTAAAGGGAAAAATCCAAATAGCATTATAGTGCCTATTTCCAATTTTTAAGCAAATCTGAATCACAGGTCGGGTTCACACACTTCCAGAAAACGTCGCTGGATTTCTGCGCTTTTCCATTACCATTCTAGTTTATTGCATTTGAACTATAGATTATCTTTCCCATCTGACATCATGTCACTAAACATGGTTAAAACTTGTGCTTTTCAAGTTTTCCAAGTGTTAAATTATGCTCATTTAAAGAAATGTATTTGCTTTGTTCCAATGAATGTGAAACTTGATGTGCCCGATGAGTCAAATTTGTACGGAACAAAGACAATTACCATACCGAGCTCACGCTGATGAAAGTGCAGGGGGGCAGTGTCTCCAGATAACATTAGGATTGATCTTGTTACAACAACTCATTTAGAGGCTTAGTCTAAATCAATATAACTGTTTAGTACAAGGCTGTATTAGCCTGCAGGAAATCCTGGCCTTGTCCAGCACATCATTATGTCAGCCTGATCATACTTTACAGTTACATATGCGACCATTGAATGTAAAGTATGGGGGCTGAGTATAAAAAATAAATAGAGTTCAATGGTCTACTCATGCCAAAATATGAAAACGTGTACTGCTTTTAAAAGTGCAGATACACTCCATGACTGTTTATGTTTGCTGTGAAAAGTATTGTTCAATTTTTTACTAACATAGTGTGTTCGGGGATTCCAGGGTTGCGTCAATAGTTCAAAAATCAGCTCCTAACGTCTATCCCTATCGTCTATCCCTTGACCTCTGTGTGAAACGTCACAGGGTTAAGGGATAGTGGATAGGAGAATTCAAAAGGACTTAGGAGAAGAGACTGCAGGACCTAAGAGAATTCGACTGCACTTTCACTATCCGACATGTTTATGATGCGCCAGCGGACGTCATAATTATGCGTTTGCTGCTGTGGGGAAACTATGGAAACTACAGTTTTCAATACAGCGGACTACATGGACGTATTATAATAATCAATCAATTAATCAATGTTTATTTATATAGCCCAATATCACAAATGTTACATTTGTCTCAGTGGACTTCACAGTTTGTACAGAATATCAGCATGACAATACGAAACCCTCTGTCCTTAGACCCTCACATCGTACAAGGAAATACTTCCAGAGAAAACCCCACAGTTCAGGGATGGCAAACATACGGCCCGCGGGCCGGATCCGGCCCGGGAGGCATTTCAGCTTGGCCCACGGAGCTGAAGGACTTT
>NW_011345834.1:0-1087 GCF_000735185.1 Notothenia coriiceps | reverse complement strand
TACGACTACGTACTACTACTACACTACACACACACGACACACACACTACACACACACACGACTGTCTCCCCACACACACACACACACACACACACACACACACACACACACACACACACACACACACACACACACACACACACACACACACACACACACACACACCACCACCACACACACACACACCACCCCACACACACACACACACACACACACACACACACACACACACACACACACACACACACACACACACTCATTAAATCCTCCTCTCTTCTGGAGGTGTAGATAAGATGTCGGTGTGTGATCAGTGAAACGCTTGCTGTTGGACACGAGTTCTTATCACAACACCACCTACATGCTTGTGGCTGACGTCCTGTGGTTTCCTCTCTTTCTTTATTCCTTCTTTTATCTCTATCTCTTCTGCTCTCTCGTTTGGTATTTGGTGTTTTGCAATGTCTCTGTTATCCCTACAGTGTCGCTACCAGGGATGGAAATGTAATCTGTATCTGAGTATGACAATATAAAATAAGTAATTAATGTACCTGATTATGTTTTAGATTACCTCAACATCAAATGCAAATGAAGTGTATCATGTAACCCAACAGAACAACGTGAAGTAAGAAAAGAGATATTTAGGATGAAAAATGATTTCAATTATAGGAAAACCTGCCTTTGTAACATTGTAGTATTCCCCATTTTTTGAAGATGTAACAGGAGTCGGATTACATATTTCTTATGTATGTTTTTTTTTGTATCTTGTAATACGTTACCCCCGAAACCTGGTCACTAATATGGCTTTGGTTATGACTGATGTACACCTTAAATTAAAGAAATGTGAGTCAAATAAATAACTGGAAAGTAAATAACGCTTTAATAAATTGGGAACACCAATGCACATCAAAACTGATTTTCAAACCTCCATAAAGTATATAATGTTTGAGGACTCGGTGTAAAACCATTTATATAAACCTTATTAAGCCGTAATGAGATATGTTGCCCCCATCAGCAGACTGTAAAACATGAACAACATGAATAATCAGAAGTAAGTCTAAATGGCAGCCGCGACGTTTTGGCACACCATCTT
>NW_011345833.1:0-1919 GCF_000735185.1 Notothenia coriiceps | reverse complement strand
CGGAGCCCCGAGGCATTACCAACAGATCAACGCACAATCAACCCAGACAGGACATCTCTTTCTCCACATTACGTGTTAGACATTAGAATTGACTATTATTGTCTGTCACATACTCTTCTTGTCTGTCACATAAGTGGCGCAACTGAAGCGGTATTGCGCTAAAGGGAAATTATTTTGACCGAAGAGATTTAGATTTGCCGGCTAACGGGAACTCCGACGTCACCATGTTGTGTGCTTCGCGGATGCGCTCGGCTCCTCTCGACTGCTGCTCGGGTCTGCTCGGTCAGCTTCCGGATGAGGAAGCATTCATTCGACCAACTTACAGTAGATAACATTACAAACATTTTTAACAGGGGCCATAATAGTGTAAATAATGTTTGTTTTGGCAGTTATAACTGAATGTAATGTTTTCTACTTTTTTACATCTGGGAAGGCATTTGCCTTCATCAGATGGAAAGTGTTTTGACCAACAACTTAAGTATTTCTTATAGCTATGCAGGGCATGCAAGCGAGCAAACAAGAGCAAACAAACAAGTGAAATGAAGAATACAATTGAAATTGTACAATATAATATTGTGGTGGTTCATCTTATAATTCAGTATACAGAATGCACCAGACAGCATCTACAGTAAGACCTGGAAAAATCTAAATGTTCTAGGGGGAGGCCCCCCAAACCCTTCGTGCCATTTCGTCTGCGCTCATTTTTCAGGGCAATCTCTATTGGGCTCAGGGCCATCTGTAAATTAGCTTAGATGGCTCACAATCCTTAATGTTATGCACTGCTAAGACTTCAGAATTGGAGAGAGTTCATGTTTTATACAAAGACATTACAAGCTATAAAAACCAATAGCCTAATAAAGAATCTAATGGAAAATGGAATCTAATGGAAAACTCTAATCTTGTCACTTAATGGTCCTTCATTGATTCAGTTTAACAATGGTCAATGGTCTAAAATAGGCAACCTATAATAAATACCAACACATGACAAGGGAAGACAATAGTACAAAGTAATTACATTTCTGAGTAAAGAGACCTTAGCTAGATGTCCCCAGCCATTTTAGTGTATTATAGCTTTGACATAATTTGCTTATCGACTGTTGCTTTAAGCGCTTTTTAACGAGAGACACATATAAAGGCATTTCAATACAGTCACTGTTACAAGTCTGCTGTACCTAACACAGGCTGAAGGGACACGTCTGTTAGCTTCAATATTAGCATTGTTAGCGGCAGAACATCTTTACCGACATGGAGCAAAAATATAGTTTATGACCTCCATGTTCAAAACGTATTCTTACCGTGCTAGAAGCCTGGGAAGTGTACAAAACGTAATTAAAGACATGTTCGCAACCATGGATTTCAGACAGGAAGCACTTCCGGTAGAAGGTCAAACACTGAGTTACCGAAGAAATGTCCGAGTTCATCCTAAAGCGAAGGTTGGTTCCGACACATTTCACACGGCTCTGCTGGCTGTAGCCGGGGGGCGTCTATCGTTATTCTAACCCAGTTTAGATTTAACCACGCCCACTTCCGCATTACGCAAGGATCGACGTAGCTCTACGCGATAGCGTCATAGACACGGCACACCCGCGAAATCTGAGTCTGACAAGCAAAATACCGTCCTTATAAACGCTGCATAATATACAATATAATAGTGCTTCTTTGTCAATATGACTGACGACCACACTTATGCAGTGCTGAGGTAATGTTAACTCATCATTTAATATTAATTCCTGATAAGAGGGATACATTAGCAAACATCTGTATATATAGCTATAATGTTTCGTTTTTTGTTGTCATGTAACATGTTAACGTTTATTTAATATGTTATTACTATTTTATATATATATAGGCCTTCACACATTTTATTCAAATACCCACACAGCATTATTTAATGGATACTATTTTATATATATATACAC
>NW_011345832.1:0-2185 GCF_000735185.1 Notothenia coriiceps | reverse complement strand
CCTAATAAAACATTTGTCTTTACTCTTTTATGACTTGATTGTTTAGCTGGTTATTGTTTTATTGCCCCCTCATAAAGTATTGTTCCTAAATAGGGGGGTAATAAGACTGTATTGACCCTTTGTCTGTGCACATGTTGTAGTGTCCTCCTAGTGTCCTATTGTAGTCAATGGTGATGTATGACTTGTTTTGGTCACCTGTTGTTGTTGTTGTAATGCCGTCTATAAGGTAATGTTCCTTAAGGAGTAATCATACTTATTGACCCTTTGTGTTAATAGATGCTTATAATATGACATGTAAGGATGTCTTATGAAGTTGTATAGGTACAATGTAAAAACAAAAACGGAAATATTCTGGCGAACTTCTTGAATGCAAAATGACTGCTATCACTTAAATAAAACTATGAATAAATATGTGAACAGGCAGTTTCCTTTGCATCCTGGAGCATGGTTTGGAGTCTGGTATCCTTGTGAACTAGAAATGTTGTGGCAGCTAAAGCGTCATCTTCATCTTCAAACACTTGGGAAGAAAAAGACAAAGAAGTCTTCCAAAAGAAGACTCTAGAAGTCAGCAAACACTCCGTAGAGACCTGAACCCTGAAGCCACTTCAGCATGGAGACTCCTCTCTCTCTGATGTGGCCTCTGGAGAGACTTTATTATGTGGCCTGACATCTTTCCAGACCGTAGGAGAAGCTGCTGTATCTCTTACATTCAGCAGTCAGTACTCAGGCCCAGACTCTAATGTGAACAACATGTCGGTCGTTAACTAAATCCAGTGGTAATCTAAAGATGCTCAGAAACGATGCAGGACTGTGGTACAATAATCCAAAACTGTAATAGATAAACAGTTCAAATAGTCAGCTAAAAATTAGCTAAAATTAATGGATATTCTTTGTTGTACCTTTAAAATACAACAAATGCTGTTAATACTTACTCAGCAGTGGGAATGTTAGCATCGGGACGAGCACCCAAGTTTCAGTCACACAGTCAACATTTCTCGGAATTTTCCAGTATATACAGTATATATATTTTATATAGCCTTATAAACTGTAACAGCTCACCTGTGACGGAGACGGAGAGCAGACGGCTCTCAGAGGAGAAGTTATGAGAAAAAACAAAGAGGTGATAAACACAGCTGTAGCTTCCCTGGTGGGCGGGCTCTGCAGAAGGAAATTGGAAGTGGGCAGATTGATTGACAGCTGGCAGTGAGTAGTAGTTGTTTGCTGAGTTGATGGAGCTGAAGGTGAGCTGGAAGGAGCCTCCTGGGTACTGAGGCTGGATGGAGCAACTGATGGTGAAGGTGGAGCCTCTGAACACCTGGAACCCCTGCTGCTGGGCCCCGGAGACCCCGTACATGGAGGAGAACACAGAGATGTTGGGCTGAAGCAGCAGATCTGACAACAGAGAGAGGGAGAGAGAGAGAGAGAGAAAGATAGAGAGAGAGAGAGAGAGAGAGAGAGAGAGAGGTCAGTTGGTGCTGAGGCTAGCTGCCCCTCTGACCAGTCTCACACCAACACTGCTCTCCAAACACCAATCACAGTCAAACGCATTATAACACAATGTAAAGACAACTATTTACAACATTGGAAAGAAGAAACTAAAAGCCAAAGTAGATTAGAATGTTACCTGGCTCTAAACAGAGAGTATGAGCTGGCAGAGTATCTCTCTACTGTCAGAGAAAGAAAGCAGAGACAGATCCTAACAAAGTACAGGCTCAGTGACCACAAAATGGCAACAGGAAGACACAAAAGATCCTGGTAACCAAAATAAAACAGAATATGTGGACAGGTGAGACTGAGACAGAGATGCACTTCCTCCTGAAGTGCCAAACATTCAACGAAATAAGGAGCATTTACTGGAAGAAGTTGAACTCTGTAATCCAAGGTTTCAAGGAGGTTAATCATTTAAATGTCCTCCATTATCCTCTTTATCATCAATATATCACAGGTCTCAGATATATACAGAATCTGTCTCTGAAGTGTTCGGCTGAAACACTGTTATATTTACCATTATACATCTACTCTGATATATCCAATATACTGCTCGAATATCTACACTGTAAAAAAATGAAAATTGTAAAAAAAACGGAAAAAAACTGTAAAATAAAATACGGAGATAACATGTACAAAAACAGTAACTTACCTTACCAAAGTAGCCTCTATTACTGTCATTTTACATAAAATATTT
>NW_011345831.1:0-1248 GCF_000735185.1 Notothenia coriiceps | reverse complement strand
ACACACACATCTGCCAGTGTGTGTGTGTGTGTGTGTGTGTGTGTGTGTGTGTGTCACAGAGGGAGTTCTGCAGGTTATAATTGCCATGTTTCTTTCCATTTTAACGAAAGATTGGATCTTTAGTGATTTGATATCTGATTGTTAAAATAGGAGTGCCACAGGGATCTGTCCTGGGGTCACTTTTACTTACAGTTTTTATAAATGTAATATGTTTAAATGTTAGGAACAGTGCAGAAACATGCATGCATATTAGAAATGGGTAGTTTTAGTCCTTTTTGTGGAAGTTTAGTGTCATTTTGTCCACGTTTTATTTATTTAAAGTACAATAAGACTGTTAAATTAAATTGATACGAAGAGAGATAATATATTCACTGTCAGAAATCTTACTAACAGTGAAATACATTTGAACCTCAGCAGAGAGAGAAAACACAAAGCTGTCAAAGAGAAACTATTTTTATCTGATGAGAGACAGGAAGGGAGTTATTCAACAAATAAAATCTTCTCTTCGGGTCGGAGAACGTTCTGGAAAACAAGAGGATTTGCTCTCTCTCTCTCTCTCAAATCAATTAGTATTCAATTAAGAGGCTGTGAAGTGTGTGTGTGTTCACGTTAATCTCCCTGATCGGGTCGGACTGAGTCGATGGAGGTCAGGAGGAAGAAAAACTAATGAAAAGACGGTAAAAATAAACGTTTTTGTGAATATTAATGAAATACTGCTGATTAATACTGCAATACTTTTCTATGAAAACACATCAATCTACATGTTAAACGTGACATCATTCCATTTCTTTCTTATCTTAACGGGGTATCTGAACTCCTGCAGGAAGAGAAACAGATGAATAAGATCCCTGTGAAGCTCCAGATCTGTTTATCTGCAGTCTGTGATCTATTAATACTCCTGAATAAATTATCCTCTCTGTAGTCCGTCCACAATCTGGCTCCATCAGGGGGGGGGGGGAGGCCGGTTCAATCCCTGATGAGACGCTTTCTGAACCGATGAATTACTGTGATACGTGCACAACATAATGAAGAGTCTGAAGCTCCATCTGTGGTGTTTTAGGGAGGTTTAAGGGTGTTCACAGAGACACACACTGGCCAGCGAAAAGACTTGCAGACTGTTTGAAGATGCGTGTGTGTGTGTGTGTGTGTGTGTGTGTGTGTGTGTGTGTGTGTGTGCATGTCGCCTACTGTCCATCTGTTGGAGCACCAGGAGACATGATGAGTGTTTACCGTGACTCAGACACACAC
>NW_011345830.1:0-2375 GCF_000735185.1 Notothenia coriiceps | reverse complement strand
TCAAATGGAAATATGTGTTTACATAAATGGTGACCGAACCGTTTGAGACCCACTGAGATAACTTAAACTAAGTTAACTATCTAAAGACTCAGAGAGTAATTTACCTCACCAGAGCTGTAGTTATCAGCCTCTCAGTCTGACAGCAAAGGACTTTCCCTCCACCTTGTTGTTGAAACGGCTCCTTATATCCGTTAGCGCAGCTAGCTAGCACCAGATGCTAACAACAATACACGTAACCGGTGCGCGCGCTTTCTCGCTCGCTCGCGCCACACATACACCAACACACACCCTCCCGAGCTTGAATGACACACAGAGACCAATGGAGGGCATTAGTATGATCTGTATGAAAGTGGCAATGTCGGCAGGCCACGTCATGTAGACAGCCAGTCACCCTCTGTGAGGCAGAGTCAGACCCACATTTGCGCTGCGTTGCGTTTACAATATATACGTATATTGCCGGCGGCTGAGTACCGGCATTTTACTGAGTACCGGCACCTTGCCGGTACTCAGTAAGAAGTGCCGGTACCACATGGGTAAAAATCAGAAGTGCCGGTACTGCGTACCGGTGAGTACCGGCCCAATTCAAGCACTGAGTACACCTCAACAATGGAATTATGATCAGTAGAAATGGCCATGGCCTTTAAGTATGATACTTCGTTTGCCATTATTAATCACTTCTGATTTTATTTATTATTTGCATCCATTTCTAATTTTTTTTTTTATATCTTTGTAAAATACTTTATAACCAGTTTTTTAAAAGTGCTTTATAAATTATTTTATTATATTTTGAATCTTTATTCCTGTCTAGGATCCAGCCGCTTTCTGAGGCTTTAAACGACCTCTACACGGAGTTCAATGCCCTCAAAGCTCACCTGGGCGACCTGACCGAGAAGTTCAGCGCCATTGAAACCTTCATTGATGAGGTCAAGGAAAGCCGCATCACCAACACCAACACCAACACCAACGCTGACACAGGCTCCGCCCCCAGCGGGGGCATCGGCCCTGTCGTCAGGCAGGGCGGGAGGAGGGTGATAAAGAAAAAGCCAACGACATCCTAAACAGCTAAAATTATGTTTGTTTCTTCTTCTCAGGCTTTCTTATCTCTGTGTCCTGATCCTCCTTTGATTTCATTGTTATCACATGTTATACAAATATTGTACCAAGGCACTCCCAGTTTAAAACATCTGGATATATTAAGTTGAACTTGGCATGTTACCGACATCAACTTAATATTCGTTTTTTGATATATTGCGATATTTTCTCTAAATACATATTGTTTTTCTGTTATGCATTTTTAATTACCTGTACACAAAGTTGTACAATTGGTTTAAAAACATATATTTGGTCCTTCCATTAAATAGGAAAAAATTCTTAGTAATTGTGTGCATGAAATTGACATTTAGGATGCATTTTGGGTTACATTACATTGGATGCATTGCATTGTGGGACTATGAGAAGAAAACTGTCCATGCCATGATCACATTGTAGATTCTTTAACCTGTTAAAACCCATAGAAATATAAGTATCATCACTGAGCGATCAGAACTCGCGACAGGGGAAGCATAACCAGACAGCACGATGTAGCTTTAGGTAGCAAAACACGGAGATATGCTCACCTTTTGCTGTTATTCTGATCAAAAGTTGTGTTTATTGGTATTAAAACGAGATAAACAGGGTTGAAGGTTAATCCGTAGATTAATCCAATGTGTCTGTCACTTTGCAAACATTATTGATAATCCATAATTCCATTTTTATGTCAAAAACTGAGGCCGTTTCTCAATCGCGAGGAAACTGGCTTCCAAGCCAATATTTCAAGGATACTACGTCATCGAGTGCCGCCGAATGGCTGTTCCAATCTCCAGCATACTTGGAATTCCACCGAGGCCGCGTCCTTGGTTTGGGGGTAATTTCGAGGCTGCACATGGGTAGACTTCGCGTCATTCAAATCCCCACAATGCTTTGCGCACTGACCAATTTCCCCAAATCTGTGGCGGAAAATGTAAGGCGGGGCCTCTCATATGACGCACACCTGCACACTTGCTAGCCTGTTCCACTCTTCGTTTTCCGAATGCCAGGAAGGATTCTTGCCTAGCTTCTGAAAGAAGTGACTCGGAAGACATGTGCTACCAAGCAAGCATCCTCGCGATTGAGAAACGGCCTGTGTTTTCATATTAGCTGCCGGAGTGTATGACAGCTTCCTGTTTTGGTTACGTATCACTCTCAATCCTTATTTGGTAACGTGTGTGTGTATGTGGAACTTCCCCTCGATTCAATTGGCTCTAACGGTTAAAAAGAGATGTCAATCATCAAAATCAACCAAGGGGGGCCAGAGATAGGTAAAATCCACCCAAATGACCCCAGAAGTGTTTTTTTTT
>NW_011345829.1:0-2770 GCF_000735185.1 Notothenia coriiceps | reverse complement strand
AATATAGCCTTGTCACTAAAATAACATTTCATCCCAACTCGAATAACTGGGCTTCATTTATGTTGCATGGGTTGTTAATGTCTCCCCTGTGTGTCTCCACAGTTAACCGGGATACATAATTCAGCTGTGGTGGAAGTGGACTCCCTGCTGGTTCTGGAGGATGGCGGGCTGGAATCAGGGCGCCGCTCTCCCACTGGTTCTGATGGTTCTTCTGGTTCTGCTTGACCTTCAGCGGGTCGCCGGACGATCACCCCACGAAACGCAGAAGAACATCACGCTGGCCGTCATCTTGCCCCAGAACAACACAAACTACCCGTGGGCGTGGCCTCGCGTCGGGCCCGCCCTGGAGCGAGCCGTCAGAACCGTGAACGCCAACGCCTCACTGCTCCCGGACCACGTCCTCATCTACCACTTCAACAGCAGCGAGGACAAGGGCGGCGTCTGCTCCGAGTCGCTCGCCGCGCTCATGGCTGCTGACCTGAAGCTAACGTACGACCCGTGGGCTTTCATCGGGCCGGGCTGCTCCTACACCTCGTCGCCCGTCGGCCTCTTCACCACCTACTGGGACATTCCCATGGTTACAGCGGGCGCCTCGGCGGTCGCCTTTGACGGCGGCGTCTACCCGTCCATCACCAACACAGGCCCGACGCACAAGAAGCTCGGGAAGTTCGCCCTGCGGATCTGCGAGCACTTCGGGTGGCGGGAACACGTGATGCTCATTTTCGGCGACAAAAAGGAGGACGACCGGCCGTGCTACTTTGCAGTCGAGGGTTTGCAAGCGGAGCTGGAGAAAATCAACATCACGCTGGAGGAGCGAAAGTTAGAGGAGGACAAACCGGTCAACTACTCGCACATCATCCTCAATATCCAGAACAATGGCCGAGGTGAGTCTCCATCCACGCAAACTTAACACGAAGAGTAAGGAAATGTGAGTTTGGTAGATTAAGATAAGATAAGACTTTATTTATCCCGAAGGAAATAGTTGTGCCAGAGTTACAAAACTACAAGAAACACAGCAGCACAATAACAAAACTGTTCACTAACAGTGCGGTAAACAGAGCAATTAAATATCTACAGGAAACATAGAGGGTCACATAATTAATGTAAAATACTTTACAGTGACGAGCAGTATTTAGCAGTGCAAAAGAACGTAGTGGCAGATACGTAATTTCCCATTCTTATAGAACATTATTCATATTAATAATAATATTGCACATGTTGTATAGCAGAGAGTTTGTTATGATGATATTTATGTTGCACATAGTGGTGGAAGTCCTTACTGAAGGGGGAGGAGCTATAGAGTGTGATGGCCACTGGGAGGAAAGACCTCCTGTGGCGCTCCGTGTTGGTCTTATTTCTTTGTTGTAACAATGCTTCTTGGCATTAAATCTTATACCGTTTTCTTACCTTTCAAATTGTGCATTTGTGGGATGAGCAGCAAAGCTGAGTATGCAGGTTGCGCCCATGAAAAATGTGACCAATCTCCTCAACAGCTTTTTGTTATGCTGTTGACTCTTGTTTGGTGTTTTCAGGACATATTGGCAAGGAGAGATGCAAAGAGATTCCCCTCTAACCCTTACCTGTACAGAATCTAACATGAAACAACATGAACCCGTCTTTCTCACATGGTCATGTTGCTGTGATGGAAATGAATGCATATATCTAATAAGAGAATGTCTCATTTGCATATTTAAACGTAACATGTCAGAAAGCGGTGGTATAAAAAAGATTGGCTGTTTTACATAAAAGTAATTATTATGTGCAGCTCCTCGTGTCTAAACTACGTCTACATGAATATGAAACAAATACATTTTAAATAAGATGGAAACATATTCGATTAATTCAGATTTATTTAGATTTATTCAACGCAGGATTTGTGTTAGACATGCAACTGAAGGCAAGCTGTAGCAAGATAAAAAACACCTGTGAAGAAAAGATGACAATCTGCGAGATCCACAAACAAGACCTTGCTTTGTAGATTTTTAACCAGGAACAAATCTGAATTTGACTTTGAGAGAAAACGCCTCTTGCTGCGGGGTAATAAAGTGCTGTCACTGAGCGGAGGTTTAGTAAGGGACTCATAAATCCACCTCACTGCTTCTTCCTCTATCTGAAGGTATAAATCTGTGAGCAGCACAAACACACAGCGGTTCCCACACTGCCTCCCGACAGGACATTTATTAACAGAGGTCAGAGCCTGCTGCCTTATATGGAAACTACAGTCCTCCTATCAGATCTGTAGGTATTTCCTGAAAAACACACTCGGGCTAATTTTACCTCTGCCTTCTGTCCCTTCAATCAAACATGCAGCGACTAAGAGCTGCTCCGAAGGACTCTGGAAACAACAACAAACCAACCGCAGTGACTTCTCCTGTCTCGTGCTCTGTGTCATTAAAGCTCACCTTTTATACTTTATTTGAACAACATATTATAGGGCCATACCAGCAGAAACTCAGCTAAATGCTGTCGTGATTAAACTCCACATCATGTTCCAAACCACATCAAGGATTCTCTCTGAAACAGGATGGAGCTCAAACTCTCTCTCTCTCTCAGGTTTACCACAAGGTGACTTCCTTTTGATTTCCTGCTTCTTCACACAGACTCTCTCCAGTACAGGTTAGCTCTGAGTGTTAGCATGCTAATGTAAACACAGACCATATTACTTCCAGAACACGTCTTTCATTGTTTCTGACAGCAACGTTTCCGATTGGCCCGTTGGTGTAAATGTAACGGGTCACAGCCGTAAGTGACTCGTTATGGATCAGGAAAC
>NW_011345828.1:0-3574 GCF_000735185.1 Notothenia coriiceps | reverse complement strand
ATTTACTTTGTAAGTAATTATGGGACGTATTTCTTCTTTCATAGCAATTTTCCTTCATACTTTATTGCCGTGAAATAGGTCTTAAATTCTATTCAAAGTGGTCTTAAAAAGGTCTTAAAAAGTCTTAAATTTGAGTTGGCGAAACCTGCAGGAACCCTGTTACAGTTGGCCAATTTTATTATCCCTGAATGTCAACAATCGCTCCGGTCCCAGCTGTGTGCGTCACTTTTTAGAGTCCCCTGGTATCCGCTGAGCTTCTTGCATCGTTTTTCGTTCATGCAGTGCTTTTAGAAAACACTGCGCTTGTGTTTCGTCAAGTCGATGTAGATGTTTCTTCATTTGCATGTGTTTTTGCACATTTTTGTATTTTGAATTGTAACGGAAATGTATTTTGGTCGTTGTACCATGTTAGCACCTGTCGGCCACCGTACATATGGAATTCGTTGTGTTGGATTTGTAATAGGAAAAAAAGGGGTTTTAAATGTTGCAGGATATTTTTATTTAACATCGTTGGCATTAGCTTCAATAAACCACCTCAAAGTAAGGACTATTTTGGCAGAGATGAATATATTCACACCTCGATGCAGCCCACGATATTCTCCATGAGCTATTT
Source organism: Notothenia coriiceps (assembly GCF_000735185.1). Lineage (NCBI taxonomy): Eukaryota > Metazoa > Chordata > Actinopteri > Perciformes > Nototheniidae > Notothenia > Notothenia coriiceps. Next base: position 2,961 of record NW_011345828.1, on the reverse strand, counting down.
GTTGAGCACAGTTCAATGAAAGTAGCTGAACTCATCAAATACGAGATTTACGGATTTCTATAATGAGACATCGTTTTGATTCCAAATAACAGCACCGCGTTCAATTTACTGTAGATCTTATTACATTATTTTGTATGTTGATCACGTTCTCTTTGTAGGAAGTGGAATATTCCTTGTGTCAGTATTAGGATGTTTTGTAAAATGAGAATCAGACATGACACAAAGTCCCCGTGACCTTTCTGAAAAAGGTCATTAAACTAAATTATAGTCTATGACACATGTTTCTGATTGGTCACCCTTGTCAGTATATTTTAATTTACCCTCGCTGAATGTGAACTCTTTTTTTACGACTAGATGTTGTGTAGTGTTCGCTCACTTCTTTAAACACTTAGAAGTTTGGTTATTATTGTGTGAAACCTCAGATCAAAAAAGACATTCCTTTCTCCTTCTCGCTGTCCTACCTGCACATAATTGGCATTTCATTTCAACAAAAAAGCAGCTATTTTTCAGTGTTGCTAATGTGTCCTGATGTCCCCTTTAACCCCCTACCTACTTTGGTAATGACTGAATGAACAAAGCACTTCAACTTGTTTTCATTTTGATCCCAGATGAAATATCACTGCTGTAAATTCATATTTAATTGTAGAAGGAAGACGTTTATTCCAGCCTCAAATTAATTTGTAATATCCCAATTTGTTTCTATCTTTGTATAACCGACTGAAGAAAGGAAAGGGCCTGTCGCCTTGTCATTTTTCTTAATTTTATCGTATTCTGTAATATTGTCAATGATGTTTTCTTTCTATTTAACTAAATCTCTTGGCCTCTATGCAGCTTTTCTTGTCATTGGTGACATTTTAAAGAATTGTTGTTCATTTTGACAACACTTTTTTTACCTGACAACTCGAAGCTGTCGCTGCAACATAGCAAAGGAATTATTCATTTTAAATTGTAAACAGCGTTGCCAACTTCTAACAAAAGACAGTTATTTTTAACAATTGATATATTAATTTCCCCCTTTTTTTGATGGGCTTTTAAGCTCACAATTCATATTTTCTATGTCCCAAATACCATGTTTTAAAAACAAGCACAACAATGATTATTGTGGTGACAAAAAAAAGATTTTATTAGTGATTTCTATTGTTTCTGTTTCACAGGAAGACATTTCTACTCTTATTATTACAGCTTTTTAGCCAAAATATTAGGATGATATTACTGATGTAAACAGACGGGGAAAGGAAGATTTGTAAATATTGTTTACAAAACTATGTGTTTATTAGAACCACGTTATTTTTGGTAAACTCTTGTACATATCTTGAAAATTTCCTGTTTGTGTGAAAAACAATACTTATGTATTTGTACCTATTTTGTAAAGGAATAAATAAGCTGTTGACTAAACTGAGCATTTGCTGACTTTGTCCATTTCTTCTTTTGTTTAACAGCACTCACATAAACAATATAATGAGGGAGGCTTAAGAGAGGTAGATAGTAATGAAGTACATTTACTAAAGTATCGTACGTCAATTTTGAGGTAATTATGCAACTTCATACTTCATTTTGGAGGCAAATATTGTACTGTACAGTTCATGCAGGGCCGCCCCTGGCGAACTTGGGGCCCCAAGCGAACTTGGGGCCCCGACACCCCCCGCGACTTGGGGCAAGCGACATTGTGAGATGAGGCCCTGTGTACATGTATCTAACAGCTGGTAATGGCGGAGATACCTTTAATGACTTTTTATACTGCAAGGTATTTTAATCCATGATATTACGTATCATAATTCGTTCATTCAGGAAAATAAATACCTGCAAAGTAACTAATCTTGTCAAATAAATGTGGTGAGAAAAAAGCACAATGTTTGCTTCCTAAATGTAGTGGAGTAAAAGTTCAAAGTAGCCAAGTACCTCACAAATGTACAGTACTTGGAGTAAATGTACTTAGTTACTTTCCACCTGTAATTTAACTGAATTTAAACACATTTTCCCACCTCTGAGTCTTAACAGGAATAAAGAAAATGGAAATGTTCCTGAAAGATGACTTCATCACTGAGCAACATTCCCCTCTCTCTATTCCTCAGTCTTTAAAGGGAAAAGCTGTTATGTTTTTGCGAGACAGTTTTACTAAAGTCAACCTCTTATTCAGCCGTCTTCATTTCCATTTTTTAACATCGCAAATGCTAAAGTACAAGCGCCGCTGCTCAACTATGAAAAGTCCCCCTAGGTTTCTGCTGCTAATTAAGCAGAAGCATTTTCAAAAAGACCAAACTGTTTAACTCGGTGCAAAATATTGGAGTTTGGGAGCATATTGGTTTTTCTCAAGATGTCGTCCTATTCCTCAGCCGCTGATCTGGATTCAGCCCTGAAGACTAAACGCAGAGCCCCCATATGGTACAGTAAACTGGAGATATTTAACATATTTCATCAGTTCAACTACAGGACATTAAGAGATGCATTTACTGAACACAGCGACCACATGCTGAGATGTAGGGGGCTTTCTTGGGAGTGTTTCTGAACATTGCGAGGGTCTAAGGCAGGGGTGTCCACGTTTTCCATTTTGAATCGGCCCTCAGCAAATTCAAAACGTATAATGAAATATGGCCCAGAAATGAAACCTGAGCTTGTCTTGTGTTGTACTTCTTAAATATATCTGTAAGCCTGTATTACACAGTAGTGTTCATGTGTTAATAAGACCACTTTCAGTCAATTCAAGTTGAAAATATGTTCTAACAAATCTAAGTTGATAAGAAAAAAGCCCAATAACTTATTTACATAACAACCTTGAAATCTACCCTTCCTATTTCCTCTTATGATAAGCAATCTAAGGTTTCTGTTTTAAGGAATAAATCAAACGCTATGGAAAGCTGTCATGTAGGCTGTTGAATCAAGCATAATTTACTTACATTTGATTGATTGTGCTAACTTATAACTTAACTTATGAGGCAATATACCTCTAGTGAGTGGCCCAGC
>NW_011345827.1:0-2821 GCF_000735185.1 Notothenia coriiceps | reverse complement strand
GCTGATGTAGGGAATAGAACAGCTTTCTGATAAATACATGAACATGAAGAGAGCATGCTTTAACACACACTAACACACCTGCTTCTACTGTACACACACACACACACACACACACACACACACACACACACACACACACACACACACACACACACACACACACACACACACACACACACACACACACACACACGACGACACACGACGACACACGACGACACACACACACACACACACACACACACACACACACACACACACACACACACACACACACACACACAAACCTTTACCCTAACCCTAACCCTAACCCTTACCAAGTATTCTCCCTAAAATTATTATGGGGTCCTCCATTATGTCCCCATAAGGGAAGCCAGTCCCCACACGTGACTGTGTAAACAGATATATGTCCCCACAAGGATGGTAATGCTAGGCCACACACACACACACACACACACACACACACACACACACACACACACACACATAGATAAAAACTTCAACCATTATATCACTGGATTGATTCCAACAAGACTTCATATAATAAAATGGAATGTAATTTAATCTGTCTGATACAACAACAGCTGCTTTTTCACTGCTATTCTTTTTATGGTACCAACATAATGTTCCACCTAAATCTGACTGATGTATTTATCTAAAATGTCTCTAGTAAAAACAGTTACGTTTATTTAACCGGACATTAAAAGTGAAGTGTTTCTCCGTGTGGACAACTGCAGATACCGTAGATGTTAGTGTCTTCTCTCTTGGTTTAAAGCATGGAAACATGTCACAGTAGAGGCAACACATATGAATGTGAACAACACATTAGCATGATATGTCCTCTTTAAATAACATACACTGAATCTCCATTTAGCTCGTAACAATGGTTGGTTTTATATTTACTATTTGACCAAATGAAACCAGTTCAGTAATATTAAATTAGGTTTGAGCTTGTGTTGTCTCTATCTTGTGAATGTGTGCACGTGAGTTAATGCAGGAACTAATTAATTGGTATCTGTAAACTATCCAGATCCAGATTTGAGCCCACATGTGAAGGGAATATAATTCAAAATCCATCTTAAACACACGTAAAAACTCACAGCAGGCAGAAAGAAAGAAGGAACTGACACTCAGAGGTTTGACAAATGGAGGTATTATGGGAAAGATTGCTCAAAGCAAGGTAGGCGGATGATTACAGTGCAGAAAGAGACACACACATACATAAGAACACATTAAAACCTCCCTGCACTTGTCAGAGTTTGGAGAATAGACACATGGTAATATTATGCATCTTAATATATCTACAGCTAGCTTGAAGGCACAGGTACACCATATGCTGACAGAGGAAATGCTACCTGATTTTTACGGGTGGTTGTCAACATAAATAGTACTTTGATATTCTTGTATTTCCAGATGAATACGTTGCAGTAATTGCAGTGTTTTCCAGGATCTGGCAGTAAAACTAAATGACTAATTGACGCCTTTAGCCAATAAAAAGATTTTTCAATCAAAGTAAAACATAATTTTAATTGCTCAATTGAGTCACAGAAGAAAGCAGATTGGGGTAATTGTTTTCAGAGGGTGGTGAAGCACTTATAGAGGAAGCCTGTGGCTGTTCAAAAACCCTCAGGCCAGCAGTTTAGTTAGCAGAGGTGCGATGGAAGTTTAAAAAGACTAGGAGAAGCTAATTACATAAATTCACAGGAACAGGGAGAGCTCTCATCACTGTGACTCCCAACATGTGGAGATCTGACAGGATAAATTTAGTTTGAATGAAGAAAGTGGAGTAAAAAAGGAAGAAGAGACAGCGTGGGATAATCCCTGTCTTTAAAACTAAAGAGACAGTTAACATGAGAGAAGTGCAGCCTGATTGAACCTCTGTTAAACCTTCATTCGGTTCAAATGAATACCTATGGGCAAATATCACCTGCTGCTGCAGAGATGATGTGATCAGTGGGTCATTATATTAGTATTCTAATCACATGGAGTGTATAGGAACAATCTGAAGTCTATAACAAGGCAGATGGAAAGCCTTTTCAAATCTGTTCTTGCACTTTTTTTACCCATTCTAAATGAAAGCCGGAGATGTTACAGCTTCTAAGCACTGCCCTGGAATGTAAGCAAGGTCATTATTACACACACACACACACACACACACACACACACACACACACACACACACACACACACACACACACACACACACACACAGTGTATAAAGAGGCCAGATGGACGCTCTACATCAGCTCCCCTGCATCATGTGACCCGGGCCACCTGGGCTCCGGAAGGTGACAGCGTGCCTTCCTTAGAAATATGACCACACACACACACACACACACACACACACACACACACACACACACACACACACACACACACACACACACCTGGATGATATAGCAGAAAACTCAGTAGCTATGTTCAGGTGTATATCAGTATGTAGTGTCTCCACTTTAAAGAGTCCTCTCCTGCTGATGTTCAGGTGTATATCAGTATGTAGTGTCTCTACTTTAAAGAGTCCTCGCCGGCTGATGTTCAGGTGTATATCAGTATGTAGTGTCTCTACTTTAAAGAGTCCTCTCCTGCTGATGTTCAGGTGTATATCAGTATGTAGTGTCTCTACTTTAAAGAGTCCTCTCCTGCTGATGTTCAGGTGTATATCAGTATGTAGTGTCTCTACTTTAAAGAGTCCTCTCCTGCTGATGTTCAGGTGTATATCAGTATGTTGTGTCTCTACTTTAAAGAGTCCTCTCCTGCTGATGTTGAGGTGTATATCAGTATGTAGTGTCTCTACTTTAAAGAGTCCTCTCCTGCTGATGTT
>NW_011345826.1:0-2817 GCF_000735185.1 Notothenia coriiceps | reverse complement strand
GAGAGAGAGAGAGAGAGAGAGAGATGCCTCGTTTATTTCCCCTGTGTTATTATCAGAAGTTACTGTAAACTTTTGAATAATGTAGTTCATCTACTTTTAGTAGTTTGTTTAAATGTTTTAATTATGTTGTTTTTGTTTGTAGAAGTGCATCATTCCTTGATTTATTGTAAAATGAATCTGAACTTTTTGATCTGTTATGATGATAAACTGAAGCAATTTCTAAATGAACCCAACTAACTGAGTTTTAAATCATCCTACTTAGTTTATAAGGAAATTATGAAGAGGAACAAATTAAATGATTTGAAAATGATATCTATGTAGGTGCTGACGCTGTTGGCGGTTCTAGTGTTAACAGAAATTTTAATTAAATATGTGTAACGGCAAATGCCATATATGATTTTCTTACCTGGAATTCTGCCTTTTCGAACAGACTTTTTGATTGAGTCCTATATTGTCTGCAGTTCTGGGGTTAATATGAATCTAATATGATTGTCATCGGTCTAAATTAGATTTCAAATGATTAACTGTGTATGTAATGAAGATCATAGTGTGGGTTGAATCCATTTTCATAAACCACTGATTTAAATGCGGAAACTGGGCTTATTCATCAGAATTTGGTATGACTTGACTTGACTTGCTTGACCTGAGCAATGACTTGACTTGCTTGACTCTCATCACAGTGACTTGGGACTTGCTTGATACTTGTAGGTCAAGATTTGAGACTTACTCATGACTTGCACATGCAGGACTTACTCCCACCTCTGCTAAATAGTGAGGCGTAAACGCTGTGAATATAAAGAATATTGTATATTCACAGACATAAAAAGTTATAGTTCATAAACACTCCTCCAATTCACTGAGCAGAACATAGAAAATATGTTGTTACAGTATAGGGGAACTGGTTCTTGGCAAGGTCAAAACACAAGCCTTTAAACTAAAGTTAAAATTGAAAAGTACAGATGACCTTTTTCAGAATGTTCCAGCAAGCTCCAATTTCAAGCGTTGATCTTTTATATCCAACCCAGAACGGAAACTAATTTTGTTAGTCAATGTGTGACACAAGGTCTTGTGTGCCGTCACAAAGAAAGTCTGACCTATTCAGCATTCACATGAAATATGCACCTTCTTTTTGCAACGCACGATTGCCAACTAATAGCATTTTAAAGGGCATATGGTTCAATGAGTCTCATTTATTCTCTGTGCCCACTTATCCAGGGTCGCAGTGGGCTTGAGCCAGTCCCAGCATGCATTGGGTGAGAGGAAGGGCTCAACCTGGGCAGGTTGCCAGTCCATCAGACTATCTCGTTTCAGGGCGTCCTTCTAGTGAAAAATAATCTCCCTTTTTGGGATACATCTCAAATGAGTTTTGTCCAATCCCATATGGCACGTATCACATTCAAAATATACATATACAATCTAAACTGTTTTTGCACTAGTAGTTATTTGTTTTTCTCCTACTGCTTCAACAAAACACACACTGATGCCAAGAGGTGAGTAGACTTTGGCCACAAAATGTTAACCATAAGCAGCTTGCTTTATTTGTGGGCTCAGAAAGAAGCTCAGCAATGATCCAAAACCCAATGAAAACTTCTGTTGGCTTTTTGTCCAGGTGTGATGCTATCTTCTGGGTTATGCCTGCGAATATACGTCATCCCTGCATCCCTCCATATTATATATATATAAGGTGCTAAGGTGGATTTTTCTATGACCAGGTAAACTCATGCTGAATTTCTGTGACTCCAACAAAGAGCTAATTATTTTAGGAGACTTTAACATAAACTGGAATGACAAACAAAATAGAAAGAACGGATAAACACAACTTAATACAACTAATGGATCACTAGAATAACCAAAATCTCCAAAACTATGATAGATTTAGTATTTACTAACAAAGCTGACAGAATAGTTAAAACATACAACTTCCTGACTGGTCTTTCTGACCATAATCATAATCATTCTTTTTACCAGGAAACTCACAAAGAAAAAGGTTCATGGCCACACCTAAAACCCCTGCCTTTGGTTCACGTTTCATCCCCCAAAAACCTGCAACAACATTTTATGGATGCAGTGAAAATGATTAATTGGGGGGACACTGTCCTCTGAAGATATTGGTGACAACAGTGATCTGTTTATATCTCAAATGAATGATACAATGTCTTGCTTCTCAAGGAGAGGGTGCCTTAGGGACAGGAAGGAACATCATCTTCCCTGGCTGAATCTACAGTGCAGGAATTTAATGAAATCAAGAGACCAACTATTAAAGCCGAGCTTGAAATCCGGACTATCTACTGACAGACAGAAATTCACTCATGCTCGTAACAAGGTAACACAAACAATAAGACAGGCCAAAGCAAACTTCTTCATCAATATAATTGAAGGTGCGAAAGGTAATGGTAAAAAAGTTCGGCAAATCTTAAATAAACTATTAGTTAAACATACAAAACAGGAAAATGATGTTCTAGAATAAAAAATCAATGATGCCCTGATAAAAGACCCTGCTGTATTGGCCAACTCTCTAAATTAGTATTTCATAAATAGTGCTCTGGATATTACAAAGCTCTTCCCGCCATCTGAGGTCTCACCTAGCCCGATTGTGGATACACACCCCATTTTTGACCTGGAAGAAATCACAGAGGTGGAGGTAAACAATATAATCTCAGGGTTAAGAGGTTCTAAGGCTAGGGATGCAGATGATTTCGACACCAACTTCCTAAAGACACATAATGACGGTCTAATACAACCAATTACTATGCTAGTGAGTCAATCTATCAGCACAAGGGAGGTTCCATCATCTTGGAAGGTGGCCACGGTGACACC
>NW_011345825.1:0-2522 GCF_000735185.1 Notothenia coriiceps | reverse complement strand
CCATGTCTCTTCTACATCAACATGTCTACATCAACATGTGTCCCCTCTTCTTCATGTCTCTTCTACATCAACATGTGTCCCCTCTTCTTCATGTCTCTTCTACATCAACATGTGTCCCCTCTTCTTCATTCTCTCATCAACATGTGTCCCCTCTTCTCCATGTCTCTTCTACATCAACATGTGTCCCCTCTTCTTCATGTCTCTTCTACATCAACATGTGTCCCCTCTTCTTCATGTCTCTTCTACATCAACATGTGTCCCCTCTGTGGAAAGAGACTCTGAAAGTTTCAGGAACGAAGATTCTCTCTCTTTTTGTCCTGATCCATTTCTATAAAAACCTGTCTGAAAATGAGCTGATCAGATTTTGGCCACTTTATGATGTCATAACGATGTGTTGGCTTGAGTAACCATTAGCCAATCACCAACCAAGGTTAACCCCCCCCCCCTCCTAGAGCACCATTGAGTTCTTTGTAACCAAATGTCTCTCAGAGGGGCGTGGGGAGGGGCTCCTTATTTTCATCTAAAGTAACGGGCCGTTTCTCATTTTTGAGGATGCTTGCTTGGTAGCACATGTCTTCCGAGTCACTTGCTTCAGAAGCTAGGCAAGAATCCTTCCTGGCATTCGGAAAACGAAGAGTGGAACAGGCTGGCAAGTGTGCAGGTGTGCGTCATATGAGAGGCCGCCACAGATTTGAGGAAATTGGTCCGTGCGCAAAGCAGTGTGGGAATTTTAAGGACGCGAAGTCTACCCATGTGCAGCCTTGAAATTACCCCCAAGGACGCAGCCTCGGTGGAATTCCAAGTATGCTGGATATTGGAACAGTCCTTCGGCTGCACTCGATGACGTAGCATCCTTGAAATATTGGCTTGGAAGCCAGTTTCCTCGAGATTGAGAAACGGCCACAGACAGAGAATCAGCACTTTGGAAACAGGGCTGAAACTGAGCGGATTATGGGATGCTGCAATGACCTGTTTGGTGTTTGGAGCCAAACACTTCATAATAGGGGACCTTTAATACAGTAGGTCCAGGCAAGAGTGACCTTCCTGTTTTTCCTTTGTATTGAAGACAAAGATTTACCTCTAAACAACGAAGGTAGGCTCATTGTTTTGTTTTTTTCAAAGATCAGACAACATGAGCATCTGGTTATTATAACAGCCTTTCTCTCCCTTTCCCCTTGAAGACGTCTAGATTTCAGTAACACTACTCCCCTAGATTCGGAGTACTTGCAGTTCCCAGAAAATAGAAGTATACATGTTGATTGATTCACGATTCGCCATGTTTGGTCCTGGAAGGGGCCGACTTGGCTCTGCTGCACTCTTTATTTCTCATATTTTCCATGACTGTGTGGGATACTGTGCAGCCAATCACATGTGTTATCCATTATCTCGTGCTGTAGCCATGGCCTCATTCTTTTCCCCCCAGTTGGTTATTATAGACGACTTTCTAACACATTGAGTTGCTTATTGTCAGCTTGTGTTTGTGATACTTTGTGATATCAGTTTGCATTGTGTCCAAGCTTTATTATGAGGCCATGTGTGTCTTCTGTTATCTATCATTTGTCTACGTTGCTGCATACACTTCAGATCCCTGTTGATGGTTTAAGTTCTGATTGGTTGCTCAACATCTTGTGCACTCTGGATCTGATCCTGTGTTTATTGAACCTCCCAGAGTCAGCGGTGGAATACTCAGAACACCATCAAATGTAATTCATTGCATGATTGACCTGAGTTTAAGGACAGACTTGCTGTTTTTCTTTAATGGCCATGCTAGTTTCTCTCAGTAGGAAATTGAAATGTCGATTCATTGTTCTGTTGGTCAACGTTAATATCTCAACAACTATTTGATAGTTTTCCCTGAAATGTCGTACAGACATTCATTGTCTTCAGAGGATAACTCCTACCAACGTTGTTGATCCTCTGACTTTGCCTCTAGTGCCACAATCAGGTTGAATTGTGTAAGTATCTTAACGATTATTAATTGGATTGCATTGGAGTCTGGTACAGAAATCTGTGTTTAGGGATTCGCCGATCGATATCGGCCGATACTCACTCTCTGCCGATCGTTCAGTACTTCTACTCTAAAAAAATGCCGATCGCGAGAGCCGATTGCATGACGTCAAATACATGACACTTTTCTCTGTGCGCGGCAAAACAAGCTCGCCAAAATGGCTTCACCGGTCTGGCAGTATTTTAAGGTGTCCGAAAAAGACAATAAAATAGCGGTATGCAACGTGTGTGAAGCAGAAATCCTGCAGCTCCGCCCGCTGTGACGGACCGGGGAGCGGAGCAACACACACTAAGAGTTAGACCTCACACACTATTTGATCTATCTAATTTCTCCCGTGTTATTATCCAAAGTGATTGCAAACTTGAATAATGTACTTCATTTGAATGTAATAATTACGTTGGTTGTTGTTTGTGGAAGCGCTAGTGAATGAGCCCCATTAACGGCCCGTCCACACTACAGCTTCGACAGCTTCAAAAACGGTTTCCAACGCGTCTGCCCATTCACTTTGAATGGG
>NW_011345824.1:0-4256 GCF_000735185.1 Notothenia coriiceps | reverse complement strand
CGGGGTTTTCGGGTCCACTCCCCACTTATAAAAATAGCACTTCGCCCCTGCTTACACATATGCCGTGAGCTGATTATCGAGACTTCATTGTAACAGTCGCGGGTGTACTGTGTATGTGCGTGTGGGGGATGTTGCAGTAGAAATTCACTGTAGCGCCCGGTACCTTAATGGGAAACCCTACATGTTTCAGCACCCTCTATGAAACGTCAAGCTACCCCACAGCACCCCCAAAAGAAAATCTCTGGCGCTCCCACTGTGGGCTAAGCCCCGAATGTTCCAGGTCCAGGAAACGCCCCTGGTACACAGTATGCCATGTGCTGCAATGTCCCGGCCCAGGGTACAACACCGGGCTTGAGGCGTGTCATACTCCCCCCCCGGAGAAAACACACACACACACACACACACACACACACACACACACACACACACACACACACACACACACACACACACACACACACACACACACACACACACACACACACGTTTTTGTATCCAAGGAATAGCAATCACCACCATCAATTACTGATGCATTTTAGATTAGTTATTCGGTTATTAAGAACTACTGAAAGATGGCAATGACCCTCCTAGACTGTAGAAGTTTTCGTTATCAGGCAATGGGGTCTCCATGTGAAGGAAGTTGATCCAATTTAACAGTAACAGTTATCAAGTAAAATATTTGGTTGAGCATTCCTAGAATTAATCTTAAATGATGTTTTGACTGATCATTAGACCCTGCATTGGCCTTCTGACAGGCTATCTAATAGTACCCTGAAGATGCATTTCATTTCTACATTCACGAAGGTAGAGCAGATCAGAGCATCAATATTTACATTGCATCTGCTTAGTCTAAACTGTCATTGCTGGTTTCACAGGCTTGATTAGGAACATTGATCTGAATGCAATACCCCACTCAGCAGTCAACATTGACCACCTCTTATTTCACTCCATTAGTCTGCCAAAACATTTCTAGTTATTTCAGAAACTTCTCCACACCATTTTCTCACCCAAAGCTCCTCTAACATAATTGTTCTTAAAAAGACAGTCTTTAAGTATGTTGATTTCCCCCCCTGCATGTCTCTGATGTGATGTCCTCATCTGAACAAACATACTGTACCTCCATATTTTCCCTCTTTATTAGCAGTCTGTGTAAATCTGTAGAGGGTCTTGCATGTGTTGGACCTGTAAGCTACATTTGACCACATTTGCACTATATTTTGAGGATCATGGACCAATGAGCTTGAGCTACCTCATTTAAAACCCTGGTGAAACTAACACTTCTGGTATTATCCTCTTTCTATAAAGTCAACAATAAGCGATCATCCAAAGGTCTAAAAAGGAGGGTTTACAAAAAAAAGCAAACTTAAAACCTAGGATATTAGAGAGCATTTACATATTTCGTGTTTTTTTTTTTTGGGGACAAACAAGTTTGCACTGTGCAAAGAAAAGTGTGCTTTTGCCACACACTTCTCTGACAGTTTAAGTTTCACTTTTCTTTCCTTAGAAAAGTATCTTACACTCGTGTTTTTATTATCCTCTATCATTTTGCAGCTGTTATTCGCCACGTTGCCTATAGGCTACAGCAGCGGTTATCATGCAGAATCTCACTGAAGCAAAAATGAGGTAAATGCCTAATTTGACGCAACGTTAAGTAAACGGAGTAAAGTTTAGTTTCACAACAGGTGGCGGTAAGGATGAAACTTAATTACCTACCGTTTAGGACTTTCTTCTGTGTGGTTTGTGTCCTGTAGGCTATCTATTGGCCACCGGCTTTGTTATCTTTCGTTAAAGCCTTCGGGTAGACGGGATATTACAGAAAACAAACGTGTGTTAGCTAGTTTAGTGTTAGCTAATTGTTGTCTTCTAACTGTGGAAGAGCGTTACAGTGTTTGTATGGACAAACAATACTACTCCCCATTTTCACTAGACATACCTTCCTTACATTTGGACAATACAGTTGCATTTTGTTAGCAACACAATCTCGCAAGATCTGATAAAAGAGAAGTTATTTCAAATGTTTTCGCTGACGTTCGCAAATTCCCTGGCTCACTAACTTTTGTAACAGTAGATATGTTTCTTAGCACCTTAAATATTTGATGTTAGACAAATAAAAGACAGGAAGTGTAGGCTACCTTTGTTTATCATTGGTAGCGCTTGTAATCAAAACCTTATATTTGAAACAAAGGCGCTGATGTTCTGTGCATGTCTGCTGAAGTTCTTTATTTTTTTGTATTCACTGAATGTTTTAAAATCAGAAAGGGGAAATTCCTGATATCCAACTGAGCAATTTCACACTGGATGAAAACAGATTGGAATAACTAATCAATTGTAGAATGTATCCACAATCATCTGAACAGTTTAACAGAGTGCTTTAATAAGAGAGGAGAGAGAAGATGCGGAAAATTAAAGAGGAAAGGAGATAGGTTACATTAACCTTCTCTCTTTCACTCATCCATTTGGCTAAACAGATTTTTCCCCACATTAAATTAACTAAATAGTTTGAAGTATATTAATAATTGAGCTAACAGTTTACAAAGTTGATGTTGATGACCTGCCAGATTTCTTTAAGAATAGTGATGGCAAAGCATTGGTTTTCAAATAACGTGCATACAAGTTACCCGTGGAAAAATAAATGATCATACAGGAACTTGCAACACCACATGTTATAAGGCACAGATTTTGGCCTGCACTTTGAGAAAGGAAGTTGGATTCTATGTAAAAGTCAGCGTCCTGTCTTGTTTAAGGATTAATGTTGTGTGTGAAATGTTTCCGACGCATGTTTTACTTTTATTGAGTTCTATTAAAAACACTTTCTTTCAGTAGTGCTCAACTCAAATTTCCGGGGCTCAAAATGTTTTAGTAAACTCACTTCAATGCTCTGTCCATTCAAACAATGCTGCTTTTTTTCGATCACATTTGAGGTCACAAATGTTTTCCATTGCTTCTTTGTTTCATCTTTTCTTTTAGACTGATGTATGTGATTTTTTTCCTAACCAGACCAGCCAGCTTTTCATATGCTTGGGCCCCAGAAGTTGTGGATCAAGTTCCTGCAGCTAAACCGGCTTTTGCAATGGCAAAGGACATCATAAGTCCTTTCACCCTTTGTTCAAACGTCAGTTCAACGGAGAAAGAAAAGAACACACCTTCATATACGTTTCCTGGTAAGCTACTAAACAGTTCCACATGAAGAAAGAATGATACACAACTGTGTTCCAGTTTTCCCAACAGTTTAATGCATGCTTCAAGACGCAAGCACCTTAGATATCGTGAGCAGAAGTGTCATTAGTGAGTATTCTGTAACCCTAACTTGAACCGGATGGAGACTTATCAACTTTTAAACTCTCCTCAGCACTTAAACTCTCCTCAGCACCTCAACCTAAGTTGGAATCTCAATGGAGAGAAATGGAGTGGACAGAAGAGTGAGTAAAACATTCAAAATCAAGTCATGTTTGCAACTCTTTTAATTACGTCAGTGATAGAACTGGTCATTTAGAGCAAGAAGATAGAACATAATTTAAACCCTATCAACATATTACCTTTATTCCTTTAACTCATGTTCACCAACACTTATCTTTTCAAATTATTCTGAACAGCAAGTATGTCTTCAATATTTTCTAATCTAGGCAAAAGGCGAGTCTGATGAAGACCATCAGCTCCTACAGGCCGAGCTGTCACGAGGGGACTCAGGCTCGAGTTCTCCTCCTGGGTCCGGTCGGTTCTGGAAAGTCCAGCTTCATCAGTTCAGTCCAGTCTGTGTTTAATGGAAGAGTCACCAACTGGGCCATGGTGGGCACCTCTTCCACCAGCTTCACCAAGAAGGTACAAGTGGAGCAATAACTGAGTGGGAACAAAAGAGCTGAAATTCATTGTTGCGTTTCTCAAATTAAGGAAGTATTGAATAGAGAGCCTCGTCTGGCCTTTTGGAAAGGCACTGAATAGCTAGTAAATTCAAGCGGTATCTATACACTATCCACGAAAAATGAAAAACAGCTGAACACCATTCAAAGAGACCATCTGTAGTCAAAGTATTGTCAGTCATTTCCCATGTTAAATAAAAGAATAATGTTATCTCCAATTCATCAACACGCTTATATTCAATACCAGTTTCAAGTTTGTTTGTAAAACATCACAAATAAGCAAAAATAATAAAAAGTTAGACAGAGTCATCTTTACTCAAAGTCCAATTACTAGCTTTCCTGAAGCTTTCGATTTCATGGATTTTGTCTGTGTAAGAGTTTGCCTGGATTGGCCATGAC
>NW_011345823.1:0-2302 GCF_000735185.1 Notothenia coriiceps | reverse complement strand
TGCATAACAAGATAGAATGATAACACCTCTATCAGCTGACGCCAACAGGCAGGAACAGGGAGACAAAACACTGAGAGCGCAGCAGCCAAGGTTGCAGGTGCCTGAGCTCAGTCAGGACAGTTTGAACTGATAAACTGGGTCAAAGTTATGGGCCTTGGAAAATATTTCCCCAACAGTATGTTTCGTAAACATACTGTAGTCGCTGGAACTTATTGATGTTTGGGGCTCCTCAGTTGTCAATAGTTATAAATTACATATTAGTAACAATATTTGCCCGGATTTATTTAGTGGAGGAAAAAATGTTGTCATTTAAAGTTTCTATGTAGGCCTTTTTCACAGTCACAATTGTCTTGTTTACAAAGGAAGAGCTTTGTCGATAACAACACTCCTTTGAGTTTGATGGTGAGGACAACACATGACAAGTGTTCATTTGATTGACAAGTGGAACTGGACTGCAATGCGTCACACAGACAGAATGACTGACAGTTTTAATTACCGTGGCAACACCTGTCATTTCACAGCCCAGTCAGCGGCTCTGGAAATAGCCTATGCTAATCAAATGTGTGAGCGTGTACTGAGTGAGTTTCATCTGTAACACTCATTACAGATAATTGATGAAGATAATGAGGATGATCGTGGGAAGATATAAATAGAAATATAGGGGAATTAAAGAAAAGGGTAGTGGTTCATACATTATGCCATGTGTTACACAAAGTGCCGCTAGCTAGCTAGCATATCTACAACCGTAAGGTCGGTAGTTCAATCCTGGCCCATGCGTTCAAAGTTTCCTGGGTCAAGATTCTGAACCCCAAATTCTCCTGATGGCATGGTAAACGGTGTGAATGTGTGTGAATCTTGATCTCTCCTAATGAGGAAGTGGCACCTTGTAGGACAGCATTGGCCACTGTATGGGCAGCTATGGCTAAGAGTTGGTGGTTCAATCCCAAGCCTCCGCATTCAACATGTCGTTGGTGACCTTGGGCAAGATACTGATCCCCAAATTGCTCTGGAAGACATGGTCAAGAGTATTGCAGTGTATGTAGGTTGCTTTGAAAATGCAAATTAAATGTAATGTGTTTGAACGCAGACTTTATTCAGAAACGGGTTTATTACCAGGTAGGTTGACACATACGAGGAATTTGATTTGGTGTTGTGGTGCATACATAAAAGTTGAACAAAAATGTAAAACATAGATAGAGAACTATTTTCAGAAAACTATAATAACATTACAAAATAAAGAAACTAGATAGAAACCATCATTCAGCACTGTGAGGCTTTAAAATCAACATAAACAGTGTCAACTGCTGAGTCCCCTACTTTGGGTCAGGAATTAAATATCTCAGCCCCTAACCGATGCATTGCCATGACATGTTGTACCGACGCTCATTGTTCCCTGAGATTGGACCAAAATGATTTTTAAGGATCTCTTGACCTTTCCTGTTCAATTCCTCACATATTGTCAAAAGTAGTTAAAAGGTCCCATGTCATGCTTTTCCGGTTATTACCCATATCCTTGTGTGTTATGTAGCTTTTTCTGCATGTAAACGGTCTGCAAAGTCACAAACCCTCAAAGTACACCCTGTAGCGAGTACAATTCTAACACAGAAAAGACGTGTCTATGCTGCCCCAGAACGCCTCGTTGGAGATTTCTCTTTTTCCATTTTTTCCTTCCGGGGCATATTGACGTAACTGAAAATGGACCAATCCGCGGGGCTCCGCACACACACATAAACACACACACACACACACGCGCACGCGCACGCACACACACGCACACACTCACTCAGCCTTATCTTTTCTCAGCCGCGCTGCTGCGCGGAGCTCCTTACACACACACACTCGGAGCTCAGGCTTTGAGTGTGTGTGCTCAGGCTGAGCTCCGCAGTGCCTCGCTGTCTCGCAGACCCCACGCAGCAACCAGGAAACGACACCAGTAATCAAGCTCACACTGTCTGCTCCTCGAGCCCACTGGGCGGAGCAACGAGACCCGCAACGTCCCGCCAACACGGCACCCAGACCCCACGCAGCATTCTCATCTGTTTGTGTCTGGTGTCATTTTCTGGTTGCTATCAAACGCCATTGTAACACATAATCACTGATATTCCGCTGTAACGGTGGTGGACTCATCAGAACAGAGTGGGTGAGCTGACCAATCAGAGCACAGTGGGCTCATGGGGAGGGGGAGGGGCAGGAGCTCCAACAAGGCGTGTAGGACAGAGAGTGAATACACATACTATACAGAGATGCTGTATTAGAAACCAATGTGTTTTTGGAAAATTGAACAGTGTAAATATATTCTAGT
>NW_011345822.1:0-3995 GCF_000735185.1 Notothenia coriiceps | reverse complement strand
AACTTTTATTTTGAAGGCCCAAATTTTTAACCCTGTGCTAGCAGTCAGCGTTGGACTGGAAGTACCGGAGACCATAAACGGTTTTGAAAACTTCTGTCACGTAGTGATCATCTTCTCAATAAAATATCTTTGCTGATGTTTTTTCGAGTCTTCTGGCCAATCAGAATCAAGATTGTTGCCGGAAGTCCCCACGGAGAATAACTTAGCGGTAGAACTCTTCTTTATACATCCATGGGTAGAACTTCAGATAAAAATGAACACATAATGAAATATGACCCCCGGTTTGATGATTGACAGGTCACAGAACAATGGGAGCTATCTACCCTTACCCACAATTTAAAGTAAGTCACACAGACTATCTCCTCTTTAATCTTCAAGATGTCAAGATGCAAGATGTCAGAACAAAGTGAAAAACAAACAATGGCTTAAAATATTATTAATATGTCGGGTAGTAATAGATTTATTTATTTTCTTCTCAGAGTGTACCAGAATGCATAGTTTATGTTAGTATTTCTAAAAATCTCCTGGGGGAGAATCCCCCCCAGACCCCCCTGCTGGGGTTGGGTTTTCAGCTTGTGTGCCTTTTTATATAGTTCAGCTTTGATTCCATTATCTCATTAAACCTTTTTTAAAAGCATACTTTAGTTCTGTGAAGGGATATAAGGGATATATGCACTGTACTTCACTTTTATTAATATTGTATGCTGAAAAGCGTATATATATATTACAGCACGTTTTTTTGTTGAATAGATTTGAGTGCTTCAAAATGTTGGGTAGCGATATATTGACCAAGTAAAAAGTGGGTCCCGAGGCCTGACCAGTTGAGAACCACTGGTTTAGACTATATTCTTATAAAAAAGTGTACTCGTGTCAATAAAGGTTTTTTTAAAAACACAACTGCTTCCGAGGTCGGTCTTATTTCTTAAGGTGGACTGAACCATGAGTGTGGAGCAAAGCTGTATCTTTCATTTAAATGAACTGTAACCTTCACCCAGTTATGTAACAGCTGTTCTCAAATGAAAACGTGAAGTAAAGTTTAATATATTTATAATGAGTTATAATGAGAGGTGATCAACGTGAATGCTCAGGTTCCACCTTAACACGCAGACACGTTGCTTCACCATGAGCAGAAACCTTTATATATACAGTCTACGGCAGAAACACTGAAACTCTTGTTAAGTTTCTCCATCGTTGTGTACAAACTGGATAAAACGCTGGCTTTTTGTTGTTGTTCAGGAGTTGATCCCGCCCCTGCCCCCGCCTCGACGTAAGCGTGACGTATGCGGTGCTTTTGCTCTGGTCGGACAATTTTTTGGTGCTTGAAACAAACCGGATTCCGGAGCTAAGAGGCTGCTCGGCTGCTGTGTGAACACGAAAGCTCCAGCTCCGAACAGGCCCTGAAACACCGTTGGTGTGAATGAGGTATTTGAGGATGATCGGTGATAAGAAAACACCTTCAAGACATATTTAAAAAAGGCAGGACTGACGTAAAATTAGCCAAGGGCAGACAGCTACATTTTGCATCTAGGACTGTTTCAGTAAACCTTCAAAGCATGAAGGACCTTTGATTTAAACACACTTGCTACTAAACCCTGACAGACCTGTAAAAACAGTTGAAACACAAGGGCCTTTTTTGGAAGTTTGAAAGGGGGATAAGGAGGGAAATAAAGGTTCCCTAGATGGATTCAAACCAGGATCTTCTGCACCAGGGACTGAACCCCAGTATATGGACATAAAAACTATTTTTAGAAAAACCAAATCTTTATTTGAACTATAAGAAGTTGTTGGGCTATGGCTCAGGGGGTCTAATCTACCAATTATGATTTGATAACAGCATAGTCCATATTTTTTAAATGTTCTTGCGCAAGACACCTAACCCTAAAAGAAAACATTTCTCCCGTAGTAATTTCTACCAGTTTGAAGTGTATGTAGAAAAGTGTCAGCTAAATAAAATGTAATACACTAAACCGTACACATAGTAAACATCAGGCAAACAGCTGGGTTCCCATAGTAAAAATAGCCATTTAACATTTATAAGGCAGCCAGAAACAGCGTCCCTATGATGTTCACATAGTGCCTCAAAAAGTGCCTTTTCATGCTTAGTCAGCTTGCTAAGAAATCGTGCTAAATGAACATCCCAGTAGCCACCCGACTAAGCATGGTGTCATGCAGCATAGCGGTGCGTACGCAACATACTGCGTCTCGCTCTCTGCACAGCCCATTTGTGGGTGTAATAACTGTAAAATGAGTGCCACATCAAGGGACAGTCACAAAGCAATGTGTTTTATGAGCCTCAGCTGGAGGAAACACCCCAGAGTGATGACAACAAGTGTTAGCACAGCTATGACCGCCAAACTAATAAAGCTACGCCGGCTAACGTCACAGGAAAACCAACACAAGTGGTCCTGCTAGCCTACAATTTGAAAAAGGGTGGTGGAGAGGGGGCAGAGAGAGGTTAGAGAGGGAGGTGTATCCTCTTACAGCTGTGATGTTCTACGGCAAAAAAAAAGAAATCAAAGCTTACAACTTGTAAGGTGGAAATGAGTTATATAAACTGGATTAGTTTCAACTGGAATGTGAGCACTGGACTGTCCACTTTCCTTCCTTTTTATGAAGATGAAAGAAACAGCAGAAAAAGATCAAATGAAATTTGATTCCAGGAAGAGGTGTTCATGGCCAGTCAATCTTTACATTCGAATATGAAAATATGTGTGGAAGTGTAAGATGTGTTAAACATATTTTCAGGTCCATGTTGCCAACAGGTTTGAATGAAAAAGTACCACAACGTAAACCTGTTCCGCTCTGCCCCTTGGATATATGTCTTACTTCTTAGAAAAATGTCTTTAAGACATGCCCCAGTGCAGCTGTATTTGAATTAAATATAATTTTTGCTTATTTTTTAGGTGACAGACAAGTAAGATAGAATATCTAAAATAAAGTTTGCCATTACAAACTGCAAAAAAATCAGGTACTTGAATTACAGACGTCTATTAGACCCTCCAGAAAAACGCGGGCAAAAATCCTTGATTATGCAGGCTAAAATCCTTGATTATGCGATTAAACATGCGGGGTTTTCATGTGATTTTATGCGGTGAAATTGCGGGAAGTTGCGAAATATGCGGAAAGTTGCGAAATATGCTAAATATGCGGGAAAAAATAATAACAATTTTTTTAAATATTGGGCTGTCTTATTTATTCTCTCTCACACAAAACCTGCCACTAACGTTAAACCCCTTTACTATTCAATTAAACACATTCAATGTTTATTTATTGTAAAAGCAATTGGGCTATTTTAATCTCACACACACACACACACACACACACTACACTTCTCCGCCTCATTCTGTTTTCATTTACTCGTTCGTTATCTGACCAGCTTCAATCTTGTAGGCTACTCACTTCGTTTCTTGTAGCCCTCGAAAGGGTTTTGGAGGTTGATGCCTCGGTGAACGTAAATTGCTTGGCTCTCTTGTCCGCAGCAGCAGAAAGCATTTTCGAATGTTTGAATGAATCAAAGTGGGTCGTCACCGTCGATTTTCTCTTATGCTCCAACACACAGTTGCACGGGGTGCAGAATAGTTTCCCCCCACTTTTTGCCCGGTCTTTAGTAGAAATGTTCGTCGGTAAATGAGATGGATTAGATTTTTTCATCTTGGTGTTTTCTCTATTGTGTGAGCTCCACACGTTCACTCTATACAGTGTTGTTTACATTCTGTGATGCGCGAGCTGATGACGTCACGTCCAGACGAGTTAACTTTTTTTCTTCTCAACTTTGTGTGGAAAAATGCGGGGATTATGCGGCCTTTTGATAAATATGCGGCCTTTTAAAAATCTGCGCCATTTTGCTGATTATGCGGTAAATTCTGCGATCGCAGAATCGCGTTTTTCTGGAGGGTCTAATTTCTTGATTTACTTTCGTATATTGACTTGAAATCCATGTCCTTGACGTTGAGTTGTTCCAGTGCAGTTTTCAGAATGAATCTTTGTCTGTTATA
>NW_011345821.1:0-2730 GCF_000735185.1 Notothenia coriiceps | reverse complement strand
TGAACAGAGAGTAGAGGAGAGGGCTAAGCAAGCAGCCTTGGGGGGCTCCGGTGTTGAGGATCAGGGTGGAGGATGTGATGTTTCCCACCCGCACTGCCTGGGGCCTGCCCGTCAGGAAGTTCAGGATCCAATCACAGAGGGCGCTGTCGAGCCCGAGGTCTCTGAGCTTGATGACCAGCTTGGAGGGCACAATGGTATTGAATGCTGAACTGTACTCAATGAACAGCATTCTCACATATGTGTTCCTCTGGTCCAGGTGTGAGAGGGCAGTGTGGATGGTGAGGGCTATGGCGTTGTCTGTGGACCTGTTTGCTCTGTAGGCAAACTGCAGGGGGTCCAGAGAGCCAGGGAGGGAGGAGGTGATGAATGATTTGACTAAACGCTCAAAGCACTTCATGATGATGGAGGTGAGTGCTACTGGGCGGTAGTCGTTGAGGCTGGTGATTTGTGTCTTTTTGGGGACAGGAACGATGGTGGAGTGTTTGAAGCATGTGGGGACTACAGACTGCAGCAGGGACCTGTTGAAGATGTCTGTGAACACCTCTGCCAGCTGAACTGCACACACCCTGAGAACACGACCAGCGATGCCATCAGGTCCAGGAGCCTTGTGTGGGTTAACCCTTTTAAAGGATTTGCACACATCTGCCCTGTTTAAAACAAAAGGGCAGGGCCTGGGAGAGATGCGCACGCAGACACTCCTGCAGCACCCCCCGCTGCTCCTTTGTAGTCTGTCATTGTTCATGTTCCGGGTGTTACAGCCTTTGAAGTCAGATTCCACTTTGTGTTTGTATTGTCTGATTGTACTGTTGATAGCTCTCCGGAATTCATACCTAGAATTCCTGTAATCGACCAAATCTCCAGCTCTGTGCACGATAGTGCGCGCTTTCAGTTTGCCACGCACCCCGCTGTTTATCCAGGGCTTTTGATTCAGGAATGTTCGTACAGAAACCTTCGGTACCACGTCATCGATGCATTTCCCAATGTAGCAGACACTCACGGATTGGAGCGTGTTTGAGAACAACAACATCAACACACACACTGTGTGTGTGTTGATTTTGTTGTCGTCAAACACACTCCAATCCGTAGATGCAAAGCAATCCTGCAGAGCTGAATCTAATTCCTCACTCCATCGTTGTAGTGTTTTTGTTACTGGTCTGTCCCGTTTAAGTTTTAAGCAGACAGCAGCAGCAGTGAGATGTGGTCTGATTTGCCGAAGGGAGGGCGAGCCTTATATCCATGTCGAAAAGGAGAATAAACATGGTGCAGTATGTTTCCCCCTTGCGTCGGGCAGCTGATGTTTTGAAAGTATCTCAGCAGAACTTCTTCATGTTGGGGGTATTAAAGTCCCCGGCCACAACGAATGCCGCCTCTGGCCGTGAAGTCTCTGTACTGTTGATAATCCCAAATAGCTGATCGAGTGGCGTGTTGTTGCCGGCGAGTGGCGGAATATACACTGCTGTGATCACAACAGATGTAAATTCTTTCGGCAGGTGAAAAGCCCGGCATGTGATCATGAGGTGCTCTAAATGAGCGGAACAGTCCGAATAAATAATCCTCACATCTGTACACCAGTTCTTGTTAATCATGATACACACACACAGCCACCCTTACTTTTCCCCGAGTTAAATGTCCGGTCCTGGCGAACAATAGTGAATCCGTCAGGAACAATGGCGGAGTCCGGGATAGCGGTGTTTAGCCAAGTCTCGGTGAGAGTTAACACGTTACAGTTCTTAATGTCCCGTTGAAAAGCAATCCGACTTCTGAGCTAATCTAGCTTATTTTCAATCGATTGAACATTAGCCAGAAGAATACTCGGAAGAGGGGGTCAGTTTTCTCGTTTTCTCAGTCTGACCAGCAGCCCGGTTCGGGACCCCCGCTTGGTCTTCTTCTTGCGTCTCTCAGGTAGGACAACAGGTGGCCATGGCGAATCTCCATTGTCTGTCGGAGGGCTATTGTCCACAAAGTTTTTGATGTGAAGAAGTTGACGTGGTCGGCTTGCATTTTGCGAACCATGTTAAAAGCAGACGGCAAAAAGTAAATAAACACTGAAAAAATACAAAAAAGGGCAAAGTGGGAGGAAGCCAAAAGACAATGCGGCCATCTTTCACGGCGCAGAGTAGTGAGTCTAGTAGTGAGAAGTCATCACTCAAAACCATTCTGTGATTTTACTCTATGCTCGAAGCATACTCATGTCGGATCTGTCCTAATGCTACGTTCACACCGGACGCGATGCGACGTTTGGGGGCGGCGCGATTACATGTAAAGTCAATGCAGAGACGGAATCAGAAGCAAATTCGCTCCGATGGCGCGCATGAAGCTGTGGACGCAGGGCGAATCACGCGATTGAGGCGATTGAAGGGGGCCGCGTCAAACGCGAGAGTTCAATTTTTTCAACTCGAGCATCAAATTCACTTGACACGTTCTCGTGGAAGCCAATCAGAGGTGAGGATATCAGCCTGCCGTCACTGACGTTCAACCAGAAAACATCAGCCATTAGCTGTTAGCAGTTAGCACACAGAGATCACAGCTCCTCATATCTTTTCAAACAAGTACAAACCACAGACTGTCCGTGTCATGGCGAATACAGTCGCTGGTTTATTTATGTCTGTAGGCCGTCGTTATGAGTGTGGAGTGAGGATATACAACGTTAGCTTAGCCTGGTCGACCCAATCTCTATTCAGAAAACAAGCATTTTAAAAGGTTTTTCGCCTGCCGTCTTGTCTGCAGACT
>NW_011345820.1:4324-7206 GCF_000735185.1 Notothenia coriiceps | reverse complement strand
ATCAGTATGTAGTGTCTGTACTTTAAAGAGTCCTCTCCTGCTGATGTTCAGGTGTATATCAGTATGTAGTGTCTCTATTTTAAAGAGTTCTCTCCTGCTGATGTTCAGGTGTATATCAGTATGTAGTGTCTCTACTTTAAAGAGTCCTCTCCTGCTCTCTACTTTAAGAGTCTCTCCTGCTGTGTTCAGGTGTATATCAGTATGTAGTGTCTCTACTTTAAAGAGTCCTCTCCTGCTGATGTTCATGATGTTCAGGTGTATATCAGTATGTAGTGTCTCTACTTTAAAGAGTCCTCTCCTGCTGATGTTCAGGTGTATATCAGTATGTAGTGTCTCTACTTTAAAGAGTCCTCTCCTGCTGATGTTCAGGTGTATATCAGTATGTAGTGTCTCTACTTTAAAGAGTTCTCTCCTGCTGATGTTCAGGTGTATATCAGTATGTAGTGTCTCTACTTTAAAGAGTCCTCTCCTGCTGATGTTCAGGTGTATATCAGTATGTAGTGCCTAACTTAGCAGAGTGAATTTATATAGTTTGTAATGAATTTCATGCTTTTAATATTAAATGTGTTTTGATACTCACAACCGTGGAGATGTAGGGCCTCTCCATGGCGATGGTGATGCAGTTGAGGAAGATGATGAGCAACACGATGTGGTCGAACATCTTGTGAGTGATGATCCTAGTGCAAACTATCCGAAACCTACGAGAAAAAAACAGACACACATTTTAAACTTCAAAGATAGTAGCAACTAGCTGGCTCTCCTGTCTCCTAAATGGTGGAGTGAGATCCCCATTGACATCAGCAGAAACTTTGCTTATCTTCTGTCCCAACTGAAAACGTATGTATTTCAATTGTACTTTGGCAATTAGGCTAGTGCTGAGAAGAATATTACAATTGTTAATTTAGGCCTTGTACCTATTTCACCAGCACTCCTTATGGTATGATCTTGCTTGAAGTGAATATATCTTCACTTTCCTTGTTGCTCGGAGTTTGGTTCTTTTTTTTTTTTGTAATTAAAGTTTTTATTTATGAACATACAAGGTACATACCTCACATGGTACAACAAGAGGAAGATCAGGCTATAAAACATGTTAAAGGTGGGGTAGGTAATTTAGTTCGAGATACACTTGTTGTTATATTCCATGGAATGCTCTCAACATCCCGATAGCAATGAATATCTGAAGTGCTTTGACAAAAAATAAATATAAAAATATCATCTGTGGAAGCCGTGGCGCTGTAAAAAGCACGACCAATCATCTGAGCCGGCCCGGCTAAAGTAACTGGATGGCCTACCTGCCTGTCAGCCTTCCATCTGTGCACAAACTTATCTCGTGCCCTCATTGGTCATGTGCGCGTTCGTGTGTGTCGGAGGAGGGGCTCTGTGAGGAGGAAGGGGCAGATTTTTTCCGGTTGTTTATTTTTAAAATCCAAGCGCACTCGAGCTGGTTTCTCCAAAATTACCTAGCCCACCTTTAATGGATACAAATACTTTTTTTCTATTTTATTTGATAATGTCTTTGCCATTGTACCCCTCTTCTCATCTTCTTATGTTGATTAGACATTTGTATTTAATTGTATTATTTATTGCACATTCTTACTTTACATTTCTGTTTGTATACATATTTTATTTTTATTTTATGATTTATGGGACATTTTATTGTGACTCTTTATGTTCATTTAAATTGTATTAGACTCTTTAGATATATGTGTGTGTCCTGTCTGATCAGAATCAGAATACTTGATTCATCTCATTGAAATGTGGTTTTGCGAAAATTTTGAATAGAACAAATATAATAACAACAATATCAAACATGAATATAATTACTGTTTATTTTATTTGTATTCCAAGTCATGTTCAGTGCTTTGTGACATGCTGCCATGCCCAAACTATTTCTCCTTTTAGGATCATACAGTAAATCTAATCTCCCTCTGCTGTTGGTTTTCCAAATGTCTAAGATGTTCCTCCCTCCCCTCACAGAGCTGATGGACACCAGGGCGGCGCGGCCCTTCAGTTTCTCCTTCAACACCAGCGACTACCGCATCCTGCTGATGGACCAGGACCAGGGCCGGCTGTACCTGGGCAGCCGGGAGTACCTGGTGGCTCTGGACATGCAAAACGTCAACAAAGAGCCGCTCATCGTGCGTACAAAACTCCCACCTGCTTTGATTCTCCTTTAATCCAGAGAGAGATATGTGGCCGTCAAGAGTTACTTCCACTTTTACTGGACTGGCATTGACGGTGCAGAATTATACTGTAAGATTATATTGCTGCCCACTTATCTAAAGACCCACAAAGATTGTGAAATAAGGTCCAGGTTGTCCCCTCTCAAAGTACCAATCCTTGCTCCGATTCTGGACTTGAACCCCCGACCTTCTAGTTTCCAAAACTAATCCGGTATTAGCGTGTGAGCGAGCGAGGGAGAGAGAGAAGGGCGCACTGGTACCGGCGCTGTTGTTATTAGAATCTGGTGCTAGCTGCGCTAACGGATATAAGAAGAAGATGTTTCTACAATAATGTGGAGGGAGAGTCCTCTCCACTCAGACTGAGAGGCTGATAACTACAGCTCAGTGAGGTAAAGGACTCTGAGTTTTTAGATAGTTAACTTTAGTCTAAGTCATCTCAGTGGGTCTGAAACGTTTTGGTCACAATATATGTAAACACATATTTCCAAGGCACTCCTTTATAATTATTTGGATAAACAGGTTTGAAATAATTTCAATGTATACTTGGACAGTAACCAAAAATATCCTTTAAAACTGGAGATATTAAAAAAATGCATGAATAAATAAATGTTAGCTCGGTCAAATAAGATATGAATGAACAACACAAATTAAATAAGTTACATTAATTTGTTATTGGCTATGGTAGGTTATTGGTTATGT
>NW_011345820.1:2509-4284 GCF_000735185.1 Notothenia coriiceps | reverse complement strand
GTTATCTCAATGGGTCTCAAACGTTTTGATCACAATTTATGTAAACACATATTTCAGTAAAATATATTTCGCGCCAGCTAAAATCTCGCCTGGGCTACAAATTGTCTAGAGCCGGCCCTGATTATCCTGTTTTCTGTTTTTCCAAAAACTCAGATCCACTGGCCAGCGTCTGCGAAGAGAAAGGGAGAATGTCAGATGACGGGAAAGGGAAGACAGGTGGGATCACGTCATGTAACATCCTGTTCTTTCACACATCTCAGACTTCTGCTTTCAGGACGATACAATGTCTGGTATTCACCTCCGCTTTGTCCTCTTTGTGCAGGGTGAATGTGCCAACTTCGTGCGTATGATCGAGCCGTGGAACCGCACCCACCTGTACACCTGCGGCACGGGGGCGTACCAGCCCATCTGCACCTTCATCAACAGAGGCTGGAAGGCGGAGGTGAACATTACAGCTTCCCCCGAGTGGCTTTACAGCAGGCGGGAGAGCGGTGTCCTGCTAAATATTTCAGAGCTACAAACTGGGACACTGATTAGTTTGTGGTTTCCCCCGCACTCCCATGTGACGTGTTTTCTATTTCCATGCATGCTCTCCTCTGCAGGACTACCTGTTCAGGCTGGTGCCCGGGTACGTGGATTCAGGGAAGGGGAAATGCTCCTATGATCCGAAACAGGAGAACATCGCAGTTCTGATCAGTAAGACTTCATTGTATTTCATTTAGAAGAAGAAGCCTCTTGTTTCTGTATGAAGCACTTACAAAGGTTTGACTTAGTAAATGTTCTCTAGCAAGGAAGGGAGGAAGGGAAGGATGAAAGGATGTAGGGATTTAGGGAGGGAGGGGTCAAGGGATGTTTGGAGGGAGGGAGAATTGGATACATTATTATTATGTCTGTGATTGATGGAGGGATAGAGGGATGTAGGGTTGAATAAATGAATGATCATAGGAATAGAGGGGTAAAGGGAATAGTAGGGGAAGGTTGAAAGGATGTAGGAAAGTAGCAAGGGAAGGGTGGGTCTTAAAATCGCAGACAAACATGGCTGGATGTGTTGACAAGGTAGCTCAGCAGCTAATTTAATCTAATATACTTTCAGGATTTCTTGCTGTTTTTAGTTTCCATCTTCCAGCAATTTGCTCCAGATAAAAGCATCAATTGATTTTAGAAAAATGCTCAATACCTTCCTCACTCCCATAAGAAAAGACTTTCAGAGTTACAAAAATACAATAAACACAGCAGCAGCATAATAATACAACTGTACACTAACAGTGCAGTAAGAAGAGCAATTAAACATCTATAGGAAACATAGACGGTCACATCATTAATATAATAAAAGTATTTAGTAATGAAAAGATACGTATTTGCACGCTATCATAGCATATTATTAATAATATTGCACTTGTTATATAGCAGCGAGTGTTTTTTAATGATGGTAATGGTATTTATATTGCACATAGTGTTGGTGTGGGAGTTCTCAGTTCCCTTTACTGAAGGGTGAAGACGAGTTATAGATCGAAAGTGTCACCGCTCTCTTCTCTTCTTGCTCCGTGTGCAGATGGTAACCTGTACGCTGGCGTCCACATCGACTTCATGAGCACGGACGCTGCTCTGTTCAGGACGATGGGCGGCCGGACGGCCATCCGGACGGAGCAGTACGACTCCCGCTGGCTGAACGGTGAGTCAGGGAGTCAGGGAGGGTGAGGAGGTAAACCAGGGGGGTCCAAACTTTCACAATTACTCTAGGAGTACGTTGCCCCATTTATCTAAAAGGTTTTGTA
>NW_011345819.1:0-1715 GCF_000735185.1 Notothenia coriiceps | reverse complement strand
TGGTGGAACTCCTGCACTACCTAGTGTGTGTGTGTGTGTGTGTGTGTGTGTGTGTGTGTGTGTGTGTGTGTGTGTGTGTGTGTGTGTGTGTGTCCTGTAAACTCGATGGTAAAGAAAACCCCTTTATGATTGATCACACTTAGGTTAGCAGCTGAGAGCCAGAGCAGCTTTATGAGGTGCAGCTATAGCTGGAGGGTACGCTAACCAAACAGCTAATGCTAACAGTTAAAACAGTGGGGTAGGAAAACAGCCTCTCTGGAAACTCTCATAACGTGTTTATCAGTGGAGGGAAGATGGAGGAGAGGATGAAGAGGGTGATGATGGTACCAGCATGGAGAAGATGTATTTCTGGTCTTTCTCCTGGAGGAAGACGAAGACGTCCGACAGCAGCAGAGCGTGGACATCTGGAACAAACAGTTAGATTAAGAGAAGCAAAAATACATTTGTAAAAACAGAGAGCTGTGTTTCATGCTAGCATTTAGTCTCTCAGTAAATCTTGTAAATAGATGTAAGATATTTGTGTGGGACATGAATTCTCCCCGGTCATGTGACATCTACAGTCATTTCTATTGGTCGGTTGTGCACCCCTCACCCTTCAGCCTCCCCTGGACGTTCTTCAGCTGCAGCCCCCCGTCGTGCACCAGCCTCCGCCTCAGAAGGTCCTCTCTGGCGAAGATCTGCCCGCTCTTCATCATCATGATGGACTTGGAGTCCATGCGGCCGTGGAAGTCCTTCAGACGCTTTCTCTTCTCGTGGTCGTTCACCTTGCTGTCCACGGCCGCGATCACCTCCTTCACCAGGCGCACCGCCAGAGAGAGGTCCTCGTGGTCCTCCTCGCTCTCTGGGGGACACAGGGGGGGGGGAAGGACGTTAGAGAACTGAGAGGAGGGTCTACAAGTCTAGGGTGTAATGAGAGATCTTAACTTGACACCTGAGAGACATTGAGGTGGGACTTAAAGCCAAATATTCATTTTCCCATCATCGCATATTTATTAACAATACACGTTTGTTTTCTGAGTGAAGGCCAGCATCAATGTATTTCACGTATTTGTAATTAAAGCAGAAAAATCCCTAATAAAAAACCTTTTAAAAATAATAATAAAATGGTAAAAACAATAATAACCGAGATTCACAAAATAATACACATATCAATAAAAAGGAACAATTACTTAAAATTCATAAAAATGGAAAATCAAATACAAATTAAAAATAATATAAAAAATAATAATAATACAAATATAATCTAAAACAAGTCTTGTATTTAATTTTAAACTAATTTAGCCTCAAAGCGCTCGTAACACAGGGTCAGTCGAATTTAGTTGTAATTGATCAAAGATAGACATGGAGGCGAATCAGCAAATGTAAAACATACTATTCACCTTAGAGGAGAAGCCAAGGATTACAACATGCACTTGAGAAGTGTGTCTGATGTGTTTGGGTAACATGTCCCCCCCCCCAAAGTGGAATATGTTCCTCCTTTAGTTGTACTTCATTGCTCCAAGGCACTAACACACCGTCTCCCACTGAGAGTGTGTGTGGTGTTATTTCGACTGTGTGTGTGGTGTTATATCCAGAGTGTGTGTGGTGTTATTTCCACTGTGTGTGTGTTGTGTTATTTCCACTGTGTGTGTGTGGTGTTACTTCCACTGTGTGTGTTGTATTATTTCCACTGTGAGGAGTCCCCTTAAAGCACCTTGGGGATTAACACAGCGCTG
>NW_011345818.1:0-23526 GCF_000735185.1 Notothenia coriiceps | reverse complement strand
GCAGCTGTTTTCATTATGGGATTTTGGCGCGGTTGTGCCACAGACTATTGTCTCCCTAGGGAAACTAATCGCGCACTATAGGTTTTGACCGGATTATTATTTTTTTTACTTGTCACCTTGGAATTCCACGTACCCCCTGCAGTTCCCTCGCGTACCACTAGGGGTACGTGTACCCCCGGTTGGGAAACACTGCTGTAAAGCACAGAGCCTGTTTTTCAGGCCTCAGGCTCGAAAATTACATTCCCAGAACAAATGACTATATCTTCACTTCTAAAAGCGGTAAATTAATAATCTTTTTTCTCAAAGCAATGATAAACCTGTGAGTTGGATGTAGAAGTCAGAATCAATATAGATTTTTTTTATTTTAAAGTAAATTCAGATTGAACACAGTAAAAAAAATGTAAATGATAGTGTCCGTCCAAAAAAAATACATTACTTAGTGAAAACCACCCGTGAATGATGGGATAGTAGACTAAAAACTTTAGGAATCCAAACTATAACATATAATAAGTACCCTGTATCAAGATTGATGCAAAACAAGTGACATTTGACCTTTTTAGAGAGGTTTAGCAACAAAAAAACCCACTTCTGGGGTCATTTGGGTGGATTTGCCATATCTCTGGCCCCCCCGGTCGATTTTGATGATTGACACCTCTTTTGAACCGTTTGAGCCAATATAATTGAGGGTTCCTAAATCCACCTACACGTTACCATTGAGGAGTGAGAGTGATGCACACACAGTTTGCCCAAACCGAAAGCTAAGTTACGCTCTGAAAACTAGGCTTATTGCCATACATATGATGATGAATTATCAGTAATCATTTCAAAGTGACACAAACACATTGGATTAACCTTCAGCCGCGTTTTTATCATTTTAATGCCATTGAACACAATTTGTTATCAGAAAACAGCAAAGGTAAGACGTATTTGCCTTTTTGGCTCCGTAAAGCTACGTTGTGTGTTCTCTGGGTTTGCCTTCGCTGCCCCGAGTTCTGGTCGCACAGTGATGATACTTATACCTCTGGAATCTGTGCTTTAATTTGATATCTTTTTTCTGCAGATCCTATAAGTAATAAAGTATTTCTACCGGGAGTTCTGTGCTAAGTGCGTTTCTTTCAGAGGCTTGGTATTACCCTTGTGTTTTGTTTAGCTAAAACATTTTTAGATATCGTCAGTTAGCTGAATTTCTTCCCGATAAGTGGGTATAACACATTAATAGGTTGTTAAATGTTAAGAAGCCCTGAGACACAGTTTTGTGAAAGAAAAGCGGGCGGGGGCTGCCGGGCTTAACAGGTTAAGGGTTAGAGTTCGGGGTAAGATAAACCCTAACCCTAACCATTTGTGTCAAAAAGCTTCTGCAAACAGAGCCATGATGTCCGGATTCATATGGAGAACAAAGGGAGCAAACACACCTGTATGAAACAGACAGAGCTCCTATCTTCTTCAACAAGCTCTCCATCAGCGTCGCTCCAACTTGCGATTTTGGCTGTCTGGGATATGCGTGGCAACATCATCCATCTTTATGGCGGCTCCAGGAAGCGCATGGTGATGGGCGTCGGATGACAGGTGCAATAGAGCTGCCGGCTTTATCTATTGCCGTGTCTCCTCGGCTTCACCCCCTGAGAGCTTTGAAGGGCAACTTCCTCAGACTGATAGCACTGAGATGAATGCCAGGATGAGGCCTGCAAGCTGCCGTCTTCTTCCCACACCATTACTCCATTCCCAACTTCATTCATAGAATTCATGTATCGGGCCACTGCTGCCCTGATGCGTCTCCAGCTGTCAGGCTGAGGAAGAGCTTGTGACTTTGCACGGCAATACCTAAACAAGCAATGGATACATTTTTAATAAGAGGGAAATAAATGGGGAGCTTGCAAACACATTCTAATCACAATGGAAGTTTTGTTTTATACCCCAGAGCGCCAACAGGAAAACACATACAGTAGATGTATTTAACAGACTCCACAGATAGAAAGAAGATGTTGTGACGGTTGTTCCTTTTGAACAATGATTTATTTGGCATGCAAATTTTCTTTTAATTTCATCAGTCTCTTTGTTTTTTTGACATTTTGTTAATTCTGTGCAAATATTAATGAAACGTAAAGGAATTCAACCTCCTCCACCCCCACTCCCATCAAAAATACACACAGTAAAGTGAGACAATTCAACTGGAGCTATTAAGATATGCAGCTTAATTATGAATGAGCTATGTGTGGGCGTAATAAGCACGGCTAATACAATGGCTATTTGCACAATATGTGCCTCAGTGTATAAATTAGAGGCAGTTTAAAAAGAAAAGGGGAAACACACCACATTACACTTTAATTATGGAGCAATAATTACATTATATTGCTGCAGGTCACAGGTTGGTCTTTCATCGGTTTAAGAAATTAAAACAGACTTGGAGTCGTAAAGAATAAGCAAGTGTTGCCACCGAGCGCAGCAAATCTGCAGCCAAATTAGTTTGTCGCCTAACAACGCTATGAATTATTCTTTGTTAATTAATGTAAAACAATAAATAACATATTCAATAAGCGATTTCTTAGACTTGAAAATTCCCTTATTTTAATTTTAATTGCATCAGAAGTTAAACTAAAAGCATGAGAACAAATACAATAATTTATTTTAAACAAAGACTGGATTAGCAATTAAAAACACATTTGTACTGCCAACCCGACCGCACCACCAGCCTCCTTTCATACGCAACAATGCACTGGAGTATCTTCAACATAAGTTTATGTGTCACTTAGCATATGGGAAAAGGCACATGATGTGATACAAAAAGCAATTATATACAGAGAGTGTTTAAAAGCACTCATCCTATATTTATCATCTTTAGCTAAATGAAAACTGCATTCAACATGTGTTAGAATCATGAAAACTTTTTAAAGGCTCATATCATTATTTTGATTAGTTTTTTATTATAGCAATTCGTTGTTTTTATTTGTCCGAAAAACAGACTCAGATAGGAAAATTGTTTTCATTTCTGTGTGTAGGACTGATATATGTTTAACTGCCTTACTCGAGGAAAATTACGAGTTTAGTTCCGTCAAACACTACGTCTTTAAACCCTAAACTTTGGGATTTTAGCCTTTGGAGACCATTAACATGCACACAAACCCATATAACACACTTCATCTTAGGTTAGTAAATGTCATGGTTAAAGGGAAAGGGTTAGGGTTACACTAGAAATAGATCAAAGACAGACTATAAGGTTCAAGAGCTTTTGAGACCCTATATTCTATTTGTATGAAAAACCGTTGACTCAATGTGATAAACAATAATGAATCATCTGAACATGTTAGTTGTGGAGTGATGAAAGTGCTTACATTTTGCAACCACATTGAGGACAAAACTTTAAATAGAGACGGGAAAACTATTACACTTTGCAATATAACCTTTTTCAGCAAATATCATATGTGTCCTAGTATTTACACTGAAGTGTTTGGGATGCCTGAAAGGCACGTGTACACAGCATAGATGTTCCATTAACTTGGAATTTTTTCACATGCTAGGGGCCAATTAAGCAATTTACCGGGTTCCTTTTCAGAGTAATTTCACGCCGGCTATCTGTACGCTTGTCAGCAAGAATTAATGTGCAAATTAAGCTTTGAAAAGTAGCTGTAGGCCTTTCACAGGTCTCAGCCATAATGGTCCTGGGTGCATTGTAACAGAGGCTCTGTGTCCGTGAGGAGAACAATCACACGGCAGCTGGAGCCCATCAAGCCTTCAGCATAAACGGCCTCCTATCGCAGTCGGGGAAGATGATAAAGCTGCGTCAAAAAAAAAGAAGCCTTTTTTATACTTTAGTAAACAAACTTCAACATAGAGGCTGTAATGCTTTTTCGTGTTCAACAACTTGACATTTTGATGAAGTTGCCATTTTAAAACGCATTTTCAAATGCCAATTTGAAAAGTAAAGACACAGTATGAGGAACCAAGCTGTTTTACTCTGAAATAATCATTTGTACTTTGGCAAAAACATTGTTTCCAATGCACTGATTTATTTTTTCATTCTGGACTTTCTTGCTTCCAGACATGTCTTTTTTCCGATCAGTGTTAAGACAACATTCAAATACACATGTAGATGTTAATTGTATTACATGTGTCTGTTTGCATTTGTACTTACTCCTTAATTCATTAATGCGTTCCTATAATGGTTGTTAATGTTGGAGCTTTTATCCAATCATAATCAAGTCAGTATGTGTTGCTGGGTCAGAGAAATATGCCCAGAGGCCTTCAGAATCAATAGTGCGGGTGCTTGTAACAAATGGCAATTAAACTGTTGCATTGATCAGATTTCCATTTGGCGAAACCGTAGCCATCTAGCAGGCGTACGATGACGTCGCAAACACTAGCGTGTGTAGCGACCTGCTAGCAAATGGCATCTGTAGCGTCCTGAGCTACCTGCACAAGTTAAAATATTGTTGTGCCGATTTTAAAGCTGATTTTCCAACCCACAATGGCTGACAGCAGAGGCGAAAATCATTTGGTGAAGCTAGCAAGCCTGTCGCTTGTCCGCCACTTTCCATTCACTAACTACATGCACCTTGGTTCACAGCCCCCGAGGAGTACTGCACATTGTATTTCTGGGAAGGCCTGATATTCGCAACTGATATACTTGGTGTTTGGAGCCATTGAGGGTTTGCAAACTTGAGTTGTCTAACCAAGGCAGCGGCGAGACACAAAGCACGGCTGGACACGGTGCATTTTAAAACTTGTGGGGAAGCCCGAGTGGATCTGCAGCTTAACGAACAAGTGTGCAGGGAAACGGAGCTCCACAATGGTTTTTGCCAGAAATATGACTGAACAGACTCGACTTCCAGCATTATCCTTCATGGTGATAGAACAGGACTTATTATTGGAACTGAATGGCTCAAGTTTGAAATCCACGGCCCTCTACTGATGTGAATACTTCACTGTAGCCAATATCCTAAACTAAGAATGTAAGACAAGACATAATACATGGTTTTCAACCAGATAATAACATTGAAAAATCCCCAAAATACTTGTGCAGGACACTCAATGTTCTGGATAGAATGTGTCATTATTTGTCTTCCATGTCTCCCTGAGACATCCATCCCTGTCAAAACTGTGCACAATGAGGAAAACAAAAACTTGTGGGCCATGAGAAGCTGTCGGCTGTGGTCATCTAGTAGCTTGTCTGAGCCCACCATACAGAGAGAATGTATCCAACTCTGCTACAAATCGAAACAAGTGTCTCGGCAGAACATTCGGGAAGCAATTAGTCATATAACATCAAGGGGAATTGCATCAAAGCGGGTTTATGTGTGAGAATCCCCAGGTAGCTGGAGACATGCTGTTTGTAACAAACAGGCTGCTGGCAAACACTTGAAACTAGACGGATTCAGTGTCAGTGTCAAATCATTGACAGCTGGATTTTGAGCAGTGACCTCCGACTGTCTCTGTGAAAAGTACAACTTTCCCTGCAAAGTTTTCTCATTCTCATCAACATCTGGGTTTAGGCTGAGCGGCCTCCTGACTGCTTTCTTTGCCCTTTATGAAATTAAGAGAGAGGGGGGAAACAATCCTATTAGTAATTCCATTTTCCTCTTTGCAAACTGCACATTGCTCATTAAATATTAACTGACAGGCCTGAGCTTCCTTGCATTTTGATGATTGTTTTTTGGCAAATTATTTATACCTGACAGGTTAAGACGGTCCTTCAGAATGTCAATAAGAGCAGTTGAATTGATGCAAATTGAAAAGAGGGAAAACAACTATTTAGATATTTTCAGAGTAATAATTGCTTTATAATTCACCTGAAATGACTTATTTCTGACTATGAGTGATAACTGGGTTAGAATTAAGCTTCGCTTCAGAGTGACAGAGATGACTGGTCGCTGTAGGTCACATGGTTGCCAGGAGGGGACACAAACAGGCTGTCTGATTACTCAAATGTATAATTGAATGCATAAATAGTACATTTAAAATGTAATGAGAATGTATTCAATAATTGATATGGATTGTTGAATGATCATGTGGTATGTTTTCTTATGAGTGTATTGGCCAAATAATTATTTGCAATATTTCTTTTTTTCCTTGTTAAAATAATATCTTTAGTATGCTATGAATGGTTTTGTTTGTCTAATGCAACATTATCACTCATTTGGAGTCGTGTTTCTGTCTGCCTGATGAATACAAGGTACATTTTTCATTTATCTTGTCTTTTTAAGCTCTGTTTTTTGGTCCCTACCACCTAAAACTCACTATTAACCTATGGAAAGCTGAAGGTATCTCATTATCATAAAAGACTCAACACTCAAATAAGAACTGTTGCCAGGAAATTGGACCGATACATACATTTGAATGATTTTACTGAATGTGATTTATTTATATTCAATTAGAATTTTGAGTGATCATTTGTGACGTTTTTTTCTCCAGGACGTGACATCATGTCAAATTTTTTTGAAAGTATCAGACTGACTGCATTGTGAGCATCGCTGTCTTTTTTGCTCAACTGTCCCCAGACACTTAGTTTGCTTGGATCATTATGTACCACAAGACATGCTTACTGGTAAGATTTGCTATCAATAAGCCGGCTGAATTGACAATGTACCCGCCATAGTTTACTTGACAAGCTCTGACTAGCACCCGTCCGCCAGGCTAGTGAATTATAAAAACCATTGATGGATGAAATATGAACATCAATCTTTCTCGGCTCCTGTCTGCTGAATAAATTACATTTAAAGTTCAATGCCATGTTAGCAGACATGTGTTTCAGAGAGTTCTACCCTGCTTTTCCTTCTAGCACAAGTTATCCTCTGGAGTGGAGGAATATAATCCCTGCGAAAAAGCAAAGTGAGTTACAATGCGGATATATTCCCTTATCAATCAGAACGTCTGGATTGATGAGAGGTTTGTCCCATTGACTTCACCGGGCATGAAGGCAGGTTGAAAGTCAGGATGATTGTCCAATGATTGGCAATATTGTAAATCAATAAAATAAGATACAGTGCTTTTCAAATGCCCCATGTGAGAAATTGACTGCTGTTCATTCTGACACTGTCCATAGTCTGAGAGTTATTTCCGCTGCATGGCAGGCAAATTTCTCACGTTTTACAAGTAATGAATGGGGTTGATTTTCTTTCGTCTTGCCCTGAATATCTATAAATAATACATGTCTACAAATAGGAGGAAAAGCTCAAGGTGGTATATAACATTTTCCGGTTCAATTGTAAAGACCAAACCAGATTCAAAGCTCCACAACTCTCAATCCACTTCCCAATTTGGATCTTGTCCTGTTTAAAGACAACACGTCTGAAACTATAAAAGTTTGAGCTAAAGTCCTCCTCAATTCTGTGTGAATACTCATTCTTAACTCATGAATGTTTTATGGAATAAGCACTTCTTAAAATGCAAATATGTTCTGTCCACAGAAAGTGAAAGAAAGCACCGTTAGACAGGTAGCAGTTAGCATTGAAACAGCAAGGTGCAGTGAGAGTCTGGAGACCTTGGGTCGGACGGCATGTTTTATGTATTTTTACACTTATATTGAATCCTAATGGGCAAAGGTCAATAGAATGTACATCATTACAAAATGATTAAATAGTGGAATTTCTTAGCATAATTATTGGCAAATCAAGAGCTAATGAAATGCATGAATAAATGAACTGATACAAAGTTTTCATATCACTCATGAAATGTTTTTTCTCCCGGACTATTTACAGATGCAGACAGTGTTTTACCCACAAACCTCGCTGTGTACAATCCTGCTTCTTAAACAGCTGACATATCAGGACTGAGCTCCATCAGCTCTCTCACAGAGAATACATACATATCAGTATATGTTTGGCCTGATCAAAACTTGGATTTTGTGTGTTCTTCTAAACATTTAAGTTGAATTTTCTGCAGATTCCTCTTTCGTCTAAACCTATACTCCTTGGTTTAAAGTCAGTTTTGGTGAATGTATGACCCTTTGTTATGAAATGTATATGAAAATGTAGCTTTTAGAGGAATTTCACCTGATTAGCATTTAGCGGAATTTAACCTGATTAGCCTTTAGCCTAATTTAGCCTGATGAAAATTATACAATAAATATAATTTCAAATTCATATTATCAGTCGACAATAGTGTTGCCTTCCACGACTGCTTGTGTAAAACCATCTCGTACATGGTTATGCTCCCATTCTGATTGGAATGGTTTTTGCTATACGGGTACGTGTAACCCTTTTCTGCTTACACAATAAGATGCATATTTTGCGCCGGAGCCTGCATATTAAACATCGGTCTCTAGACAGAGCCCCATTCAACTCGGTAAGCCTACGGATGTATTGTGAATGCCTCTTTCGTGCATTGTCGGTAAAATGACTTGAATATCAAAATGTTTTCCCTGAAATATGATAATCCTGGAGGCTTTGCAAAACTGGTTTGGCCAGAAGTGTGATTTTATGCAAATTAGAAATGGAAGGAGGTCTTGTCAAAATGACCACCAGTGATTTGAAATTGCATTTGTCACACCGTGTCCAACAAAATTACCTTACCATTCAACTAAACTGCTTTATTCATCATATTTCAAGGACATTTTCAAAGGTAATAGTCATAATTTTAAACACAACCAATAAAAGAAAAAACATATGCAGAAAAGGTTATTGGTTATGTTTGGCCCAATTTAAATAACAATAAGTTTGCCTTTTAACATAGCCTTTTGGTTTCACATGGGACTAGGAGCGTCTTCCTGTGTAAATGTCCCATGTCTTTTTGACCCACCAACCCACCCATCACCTATCCTTTTCCATAAGAATACTTCTGCACATTCTGATAAGGAAGTTGAACGTTTGAAAATGATATAAGACCACAGCTCCTGAAAAACTATAAAGAAATCATACCAAACCTAATACAGTACCATATTTGTTTCTGTTAATATATTGTAGTTTACAAATTGTTATTGTAAAGTCTTCTAAATGTAAGTACATTTTCAAAAGCACAGTGATTTTTTCAAAAAAATGCATACATTTTTCACATTAAAACAACATTTAGCACTTAATATTTATAGGAGACCAGACATGATTTATCCCAATACATGGCTTCAATTCAACTCCAAATTTTCCACTTAGTTCGGCAAGCTTTCCTTTCAATCAATCAATCAATCAATCAATGTTTATTTATATAGCCCAATATCACAAATGTTACATTTGTCTCAGTGGACTTCACAGTTTATACAGAATATCAGTATGACAATACGACACCCTCTGTCCTTAGACCCTCACATCGTACAAGGAAAAACTTCCAGAGAAAACCCACAGTTTAAAGGGAAAAATGGGAGAAACCTCAGGGAGAGCAACAGAGGAGGGATCCCTCTCCCAGGACGGACAGACGTGCAATAGATGCCGTGTGTAAATTGAAAAGATAATACATTTGCAACATAGGTAGTCCAAATGTTTGGAAATGCATGTGTGTATAATAGGAAGATGAATCCACGAGGATATCCATCCAGGACTTATGATCCAGGACCACAGCCACGACTCAAGATCCAGGACTCGCGATCCATGAAACAGGACCGCAGGATCATCCATGACTCCGGATCCCGGCGTATATAGACACCAAAAAGAAAGACNAACTGTTAACCTCTAATAAGAAACAAAGAACTCCTATAAGGAGAATTACAAATAATACACAGGCCTACTTTAAGATAAATTAAACACAGCACTTGGGGAGTCCTCTGCACATTTGAAGGAAAAAAAAATATTAACATGGGCCAACTTTGAAATAAATAAAACATATAGCTGCACCCTAAAAAGAGTTAAAGGTAGGGCAGGTAAGAATGGAGAAACCAGCTCGAGTGCGCTAGAATTTGAAAATACACAACCGGGAAAATATGCCTCTTCCTTCAGACTTTCTTACAGAATCCCTCCTCCAACACACACGAACGCGCATCATCAATGAGGCCACGAGATAAGTTTGTGCACAGATGGAAGGCTGACAGGCAGGTAGGCCGATCCAGTTACTTTAGCCGGGTCGGCTAAATGATTGGTCGTGATTTTTACTAGCGCTACGGCTTCCAGAGATTCATTTTTGTATGTATTTATTGTCAAAGCATTTAATATATTCATTGCTATCGGGACGTTAAGAGCATTCCATGGAATATAACAAAAAGTGTTTTCTGAAATAAATTACATACCCCATTGAATTATGACGATACGTAAAGGCTGCAGCACCGTTGACAACTTCTCTCTGGATATCAAACATACCGGTAAACCAGCATCGTTGGCTGTGAAAGCATATAACTCTGTCCACACAGAATTAAATCCTGTGTTCCTCCGGTACTTTTCTTTGATTTATCCATAGTTCGCTCATCGAGCCGGGGGTCCCCGCGCGAGCGCCTCCAAGAAAAGGCGCTCGGGCAGGACCGTAGAAGGATGTGGCGCATATTTTAGTTGACCTAATTAAAACCGTTGTTTTTTATTTATGTGTCACAGTATCACCTCAAAATACAAGATACGAAACATTTTCAACCGTGCAACAAAATATAAATAGTCNTGGCTCCCTATAGAACACAGGATAGAATTTAAAATTCTTCTTCTCGCCTACAAAGCCCTTAATGGGCAGGCGCCATCTTACCTTAAAGAACTCATTATACCCTATTGTCCTACTAGGGCATTGCGTTCCAAGAATGCAGGGTTGTTGGTTGTTCCTAGAGTCTCTAAAAGTACAATGGGAGCCAGAGCCTTTTCTTATCAAGCTCCACTTTTGTGGAATCAGCTTCCAGTTTGTGTTCGGACGGCAGACACCCTATCCGTTTTTAAGAGTGGTATAATGAGTTCTTTAAGGTAAGATGGCGCCTGCCCATTAAGGGCTTTGTAGGCGAGAAGAAGAATTTTA
Organism: Notothenia coriiceps; assembly: GCF_000735185.1. NCBI lineage: Eukaryota > Metazoa > Chordata > Actinopteri > Perciformes > Nototheniidae > Notothenia > Notothenia coriiceps. The sequence goes on along the minus strand of NW_011345818.1, from coordinate 12,684 downwards.
AATTCTATCCTGTGTTCTATAGGGAGCCAGTGTAAGGCAGCCAGAACAGGAGTAATGTGGTCCCTTTTCCTAACTCTGGTTAGTACACGAGCTGCAGCATTTTGAATCAGCTGAAGCGACTTGACTGACTTCTTGGTACACCCTGATAATAGGGAGTTACAATAATCCAGCCTTGAAGTAACTTTGACTTCATTTAATGTGAGATATTTAAATGAAGAACCAAACACATCTACTGCCAGAAAATATTCAAAGCTATAACCTACGGTTGGAATATTTGCAGTGTAATAGTTAGTGCCTGAAATCAATCACTCATTATGTGGCAAGAGAAAGGTATTCTACAGATGTACTGCAGTATGCTAACATAACCTCATTATCATCCGAAGGCCATTATAAACCCTGTCAGCCAGCAGTATGGCAAATCATCTGCAGATTTACATTTTCATTACTGTGTAAGATGTGTCAAGGGCCTCTTATGCCAATCTCCACTCATAAACAATTGACACTGGGCAGCATCAATCCAGCACACATGGAAGCATCAGCCAGCCTCATTACTAATGTACTGGTGAACCGCGGGGTATGGACGGATTACCAACACCAGGGTTGAAGCTCTGAGGCATGTTGAGTGGACTGAAGAACAGCCAGAATAACTTTGAGAGTAACACATAGTCCCTGTTTTGAAATAAGTTGAATATGTGGTAATAATGTGCAGCCTAGATTTAATAAACAAATGATGTTCCTTTTAAACAAAAATGATATTGTATGCTTTGACCATGACTTGGATGTAAGAAGGACCAGATCCCTTCACCACATGGTCGGCCAGTACCAGTGTCTTGAAGCATTTTCTTGCAGCCACTGCTGTATTTAACATTTGAAGGAAATGTATTGTGTCCTGGATTCAGTTGTCTTTTTGTACCACAAATACATTTCTAATGAACGTCATGCCGTTGTTTGTACAAAAGCAAAGTTCAGGATTGTCTTTTTTCGTCCCTGGGCTGGAAACAGCCACTGGTTGTGACTATCGAGGTGACAACATCTGAACATATACTGTACAGTGAACGCCATGATGACAAACAAAAAAGTACTGTTAATTTTTCCTTCTTGTGAATTTGAAAGGAACCAAAAGATGGATTTCCCAAAGTGTCCAAAGAGAAACAACAAAAACAGAATGGATCATCAGCTGGGGATCATGAATAGTCCAACAAGTCCTCCAACTCATACGACCAAACAGTATTTCCGGTCCTCTAAGTTTTCATAATAAAATTGTATTATCCACTGAGCCACAGCCTCCCACAAACAAAAACATTTCCCAGCTTAGGATCAATAAAGTATCTTATCTTATCTTAAAGGGGACCTATCATCCAAAATGCACTTCTTTTTTTTTTACAACGAGCGGATACAGATTTGCTGCCGATATGACTTCAAATCGGCGGCAGACCCACAGAAAGTTGATATCAGAAACAATGCCTGACGTGTTTTGGGACGTAATCTAGTCTTTGTTTACATTAGCAAGCTTCGCTAACACTCAGAGCTAACCTGTACTGTAGAGCACATGTGTTTAAAAAGCAGGAAATAAAAAAAGGAACTCACCTTGTGATAAACCCGCAAGAGAAAAAGCATTTGAGCTCCATACTGTTTCAGAAATAATCCTTGATGTGGTTTAGAACAGGATGGCGTTTTATCAAAGCAGAATTGAACTTTTCCGGTAGAATTCTGTTCAGGTATTAGCTCCGCCTCCCCGCGTTTCTCTAACAGTGCTGCAAAAGAGGGGTATGAGCAGTATGAGGCATGGCTACAATGGGTGATCTGTTTAGTATTTTTTCAGCAAAAAACTTCACAGACATTTTTTGTATGGTATGGCCCTACAAATGTTTCCAATGTAGCATAATAGGTCCACTTTAAGATGATCGATGGCTACTGCCATATTTGCAAAATGTGCCTCTGAACCTTGACAAGTGTATGTTTCAAGGCTTATCAATTAACAACAGGAGGTATAAGTCACAGATATAAGACCAGCTATTAAATAAAGCTCTTCTGACCTTAGCTGTCATGTGGGTATATTAATGCTGCCCATTATGGACACAAGCTAAACTTCCCAAAAAAAATTGTTTTTCCGAATCGAAGGTTAAATACACAAAACCATTGTAAACAATTTAAACCAATCAATGTTGGGTAATTAACAAGGATAAACTGATGTGTTTTAGTGGATGAGTAATGCAGATATAACTGTGTAATCATTTGACAGTGAGGGGAATACTTCCGGTTTTATTATGAAAACTTCGAGACCGGAAATACTGTTTTCACCCCGTGAGGGTTGACGCTAACTTTACATGGACGCTGTGGGGAAAGACGTAGTATATTAACGTTCCCCTGACGAGACCTCGAATCATCTTCATAATATCTATCAAACTATAGATCCTACACATCCACTGGATGTGGATTCTAAAAGTACAATATACACTTCTCGCTTTTTTGGAGGAGGACAGGCTGGAATAGTCACTACAAACTGAGGCAAAGCAAGGCGTAAAACTAGACGTCTTTGCCATCTGAAATATTCTCTTCACGACTGGGAGTTTTCTCTTTAGTCTCCAAAAATAGGGGTTAGGGCTAGTCCAATTAAAGTAACTTGTTATCCTATAATGTGATTTCCTCAGAAATGTTGGCTACCACTTAAACCAAATTATTAAGTCAGTTTTGTGTTCTTTTGAGTCTAACAAGCAACAAGCAACAAATAATACTATAACTGCTCCCAGATTGTTGCTCATTTTTGAAGTCCCCTTCACACACTCCAATGTTCAGATAGTATTTTACAAGTACGAAAAACAAACCAGAAAAAACACATAGTGTCCGACCATTGTCTTTTGATTCTGAAAACATGGCTTTTGGCTCCATAACACCATCGCTCCCTCGGTGCAGAAGCAGTAAATATGGAGGCTCTCAGTGTGATCAATAATTCCTTCAGCCCCAGATTCCACACTGATAAGGCACTTTGATGTGGACCGAAGTGCAGGAGCGAGAGGCCATCCTGGGAGAAAATGTGGTGGGAAAAGAGGTTTCATTATTTCAGACAGCTGTCAGCGGGTCCTGTTCAATTAGCTCTAATACGTTCGGGGAAACAAAGCAACAATATGGAAGAAGGGCCGAACAAATACATAAATAAAGCCTCTTGTAATTTTGGGATCCTCTCACAGTGAGACCAAATCAGAGCAGGATGCACAGCAGGCGGCCAGAGGAACATCAGAGCGGGAGCAAATTGTGAGACCGAAAAAACAGAGACGCAATCAACAGAAGGGTAGCAAAACCCAAATATCTGGCCATTACAGCTGCACTGTCACATGTTTTTGTGGCTCTGTTTTGAGACATTAATCCACTGTAGTCCAAAACAGCAAAGTTGTCTGATGCATGTGTATGGTTGCTGTCTGGTATGTAGAAGCCAATTTTGTAGTTTCTACCCCATTTCTCTGGATTGAATCATTAGATAATAACTAGTTCACAAACCGCTCTGTGCAAAATGAAAGTAACGTTTGCTAATCAACTCAGCGATGAATAGCTTTACCAATTTGATTAGTACGTGATCATTCGATTTTTTTTGTTGTTTAATGAGGCTGATGTTATTTCAAAGGGGTCGGGGAAAAAGCAACTAAACCCGGAGCAGTTGAGCTATTTCATTAGCTTAATTTGCCCCTTCTTTATTTGAATTAGGTCGTCAGTGTTTCCTGACACTGTGATTTACTCGACTAACAGCAGTTGCTCAGCATGTACGAACAAACACCTTTTTCTTCTCTTCTCTAAACTGCTCCTTTGAGGTTTCTACTGAATTAAATATGTGGCTGCTGTCTCCAGTAACTCGCAGACTTTAAATTGAGGATGTTAAGTGAATGCAGTGATGAGGTGGGGAAACAGCATAGTAAATAAATCATACAAAATAATCAAGCAATTTGTTCAATAAAAAAGGTGAGCATTCATCACCTCCTCCTTGCAGCAGAGTGTTTGTTTCTAAATGTCAATTACAGGGGGTGTGAGTTGGAGCATCATTATTTATCTGAACTTGCAGAGCAATTAGTTCCTCAGAATTACTCTTCAGTGTACTCGCTGAGTAAAACACGGCACCAGCGCACTTCATCTTCTCCGCTGTTCTTATGGAAGTCAATGAGGAGAAAGATAAGATAAAAAAACTCTGAGGAGTGCACTTAACAAACTTTATGGACTCAAGTATATGGATTTTGTTTGAAACAGCAGCATAGTATAAGTGTCTGTGCTCCAGCAGTTAGGTATAAAACAAATCCTGCCTCATTATGAGATCTTCTAAGAAAAGTAAAATTACATAGTCAACATTTAGAATTGACTTTTTGGTCAAGTGCTCCATTTTAGCATTTAAACCTGAAAAGAGCACCTTCAGAAAGTATGTGTTCACACATTTGAATTACATTTCCCTTCAATACACCAAAAGACAAAGCAAAACACGGATTTAAGACATTTTTTTTACTCTTTAAAAAATGTAAACAATGGTATAGTATATTTATAAAGGTTTCATAGCCTTTTGCGGTCATGTGCCGGCCATTTGTCTTGATCACCTTTGAGATGTTTCTACTCTTTGATTGGAGTCCACCTGTGGTAAATACAACTGATTGGACTTGATTTGATAAAGCACACACACTTGTCTAAGGTCTCCCAGCTGCATATCAGAGTGAAAGCCAGCAGGTGGAATTGACTGCCTGCAGAGGTCAGAAAGATGATTTCACAATATTTATAATAAGGAAAACAAGTAGTACAAATAACAATTTTACTGTTAGACAAATGTGTTTTGGGTTGTGGCTCTTATAAGGAATTATGTAGGCGGGGAAGCTCAGGTTATTTAACGTGTGCACGAGGCTGCTGCAGATGTTCTACCAGTCTGTGGTGGCCAGTGGGCTCTTATTTGCCGTGGTGTGCTGGGGGGGAAACACCAACACAAGGGACACTGACAGGCTGAACAAGCTTGTGAGGAAGGCTAGCTCTGTGTTTGGATTACAACTGGAGGTGGCAGAGGGGAGGACGAGGAGGAAGCTGGACTGTATCCTAGAGAATCCTTCCCACCCCCCTCCTAGTTGAGATGAGGAGCATGTTTAGCCACAGACTCATCCCTCCACGACACAGCACCAATCGCCTCGGACAGTCCTTTGTGCCTGTAGCCATCAGGTTGCACAACAAGGGGTCAATGTGACACAATTACTGGACATAAAATACACACCGTTTCCACACATTCATGTAAATATAATATGTATATATGACCCAATATGTATATGTTCACTTTAATTAATCTCTTATTTCATTGTTTTTTTATCATTTTTATTTTTATCTTTGATTTTATCTTTAATTATATTAATCTGTGTGCTGTCCTGTTTTTCATCCTTACCCTGTTCCTGTTAAACCACTGAATTTCCCCACGGGGATTAATAAAGCTCCATCTTATCTTATGTTATATAGAAAGATATTTTTACTCTTGTAAAAGCTAAAGAGACAATTACTTTTTCAGGGATTGTAGTTTGGTGGCCATGTGGTTTCATGCAATCTCATTTAAACTGGTAGATTATCATGGTTTTAGTTTATTTTACTTAAAGGTGGTGATAACGCACTAATAAATACAAAAATAAAGTCAAGGTAGTCAAAAATACTTTTATCAAATACACTCTTAAACAATGCAGGATATGAAACGTAAAGGTCCCCTATTATACTGTTTTTCATCAATATATAATAGGTCTCAGATATATAAAACATATCTCTGAAGTGTTTTCTTTAATTCACCACAAAGGTTCCTCATTGTACAACATTATTTCTGCCAGGGACTCCTGTTCAAGATGGGGAGCAAGTTCAATAAATGTATTTACAAAGGACAATGGGGGCATATAACATAACCCTAAAAAAAACATTAACAAAGACAAAACATACACTGTTCTTTAAAAAAAATTTAAGAGTATTTTGGCACATTTCAAGAGAGGGTAAAGACTGCAATATAAAATTATATATCCCTCAGTTAAAGTTTGCAGGGCATGAAAGGAAAAGGCAGATTTTCCCATCTATGTCTCTGTGATTTTAATAATGAGGAGAAACGGACTAATGTTACAGTAAACTTGATGTGTGCTATGGTAATTTACCAAGTGCTGCTTTTTCAATAAAAATGAGCATTTGAGATTTCTACAGCAGAGTTTATTGAACCATTTCATATAAATTACAAGGAAGTGTAAAGAGTTTGCAAAAGTTACAAACGGCAATGCAGCATGATTGAATTCTTCCAGTTTTTTAAAGAGATGCATGCGTTTTAATTGGATCACCAGTCTTTTACGGAAAAAAAGTACTCTTTTTTTCTTTTCTTTTCAAACTTGTCATCAATGCAGACGCAAACGTTTTAGGTAAATAGTAACTTGGAGGACAAATTTGGAGAATATGTTATTTCTTTTTTTAAACCTAAGTAAGCTGCCTCAGCGTCCCCATCTCTTTTAACCAATCGCTCTGATGGCCTTCTCCGGCTGATTGGTATTCACCACTGGTGCACTCGGTAGCTTTCATTTCGTGTAAGTTCTGCTCTACACCCCCTGATTCAAATGACTTTCAATCTCTTTGTTCTGGGCAGCGGGCCAGGCCAGAGGGCCGGAGAATGAGGCATTGAGGTGGTTTATTAACGTGATATGCTGCACAACCACCAACGACGACATTCATATTTCTGCCCTGCCACCCCCGAGACGATCGGGCCAGAAGTACAAGATCACCCCAAGGTACAGCTTCTGTCAAACCGAGCGGGTTCCTCCATAAAATCCGGGCTCACCGCCACCAAATCATCTACTGAGACACCATATCTCACATCAAGTGCTGTTTTTTTGTCATATGTCTCCCTAACTGTAAGAGAAAGTCACTAATTAATGTATTTCTTCCCTTCAAACTAATGATGACAATGGGCAGCTATAGAGAACCTCATGTCCGAAATGTCATATGTTAGCATGAGGTAGCTAATGTTTGAAATTGGCCATATTGTTTAATAAGGCAGATAAAGTTTTACATAAAAAATATTCCTTGTGCAGCTGAATAGGATGTCAAACAAGTCACTGCAAGTACTGTTACAGAACAAAAATAACAAGCATTCTGAGGAGGGAGAAATTATAATACATGCATAAACTCTACACACACCATATATACTATTACTGTCATTGAAAAAAAGTCTTGTTAATGAAGGTTGAGCGGCTTTGTGTTTCGGAAAGAAGAACAAGGAAAAACAAATAGTATCAACACTGTTGCTTGTCATAAAATGCAAATGAACATACATTGCATTTATAGGACTAATTTGAATCAAAGAGCTTCACAATATAGAATTATGAAACCCTTTCTCATTACCAACTTTCCTGGTGCATAAACGTCAAAGTTGATGGGCTATGTTTCTATAAAATAAAAATATTGTTAAAGATGCCTCCCATAATATCTACTGAGAAAATTCAATATTTTTTTCGATTCTATTTTTTGGTTTATCTCTTTCCTGTGTTAATTTTAAAAAGTGTTCTCCCCCTGGGTCATTTCAGTTTTTATTTCCTGTTTTTGTGAGTTTTCACGCCTTTTTGATTGTCTGTCCAAGCTTTATTAGTTGCACCTGTTCCCCGTCAGCCCTGCAACCACCTGACTTCCTCTACACCGGCAAGTCTTTGTCAGATGCTAGGGAGTCTTCTTGAATTTCTGCCCTGTTTTACCTTGCCTTCTCTGAATAAAAGCCACAAATAAAGTTAAAGTCTGCTATATGTGTCTTTTGCGCTCCACCCTGCTCCACTACCCATCACATTCCTCCTGTTGCACATTTCAAATATGCACTTCAGGAATTGCACTACTGATAATGGATTAAGCTAAAATAGCATTTTTTGTTCAACCTTATGTTGCAGAATGTAGAAGAACAGTCAACCTTGAATCCCTTGGCAACAAACTGGTACATCTCACTTAAAGGGTTAACTACGGTCGCTGTGAACAGGTGCTTAATAATAATAATAATAAATTATATTTCTATAGCGTTTTTCTTTTCTTGATGACATGATTTGGTGTGGGTGAGAAGTCTGGCGGCTGCGTTCTGGACACGCTGGAGTCTACTGAGGGAGGTGGAGCTGATGCCGTAAAGGAGTGAGTTGCAATAGTCAAGGCGGGAGGAGATGAAGGCGTGAATGAGTCACTCAGCTGCAGGGCGGGGGAGAGAGGGACGGAGTTTGGCAATATTGCGGAGGTGGAAAAATTAGGTTTTGACAGCTTGGCGGATGTGGGGCTCCAGGGAGAGGGTGGGGTCAAATATAACGCCAAGGTTGCGTGCCTGGGTGGAGGGGGAAACAGGGGTGCCATCAATGGTGAGCGTCAGGTTGGAGGTTTTGCTGAGGGTGGATTTTGAGCCGATGAGGAGGAGTTCAGTTTTATTCCTGTTGAGTTAGAGGAAGTTGTGTTGCATCCAGGATTTTATAGCAGTCAGACAGGATTCGATGTGGGTGGGGGGGGGGGGAACAGTGAAAGTCCAGGTTGTAGTGGCGGAGAATCTGACCAAGGGGGAGGATGTAGATGATGAAGAGACGGGGGCTGAGTACTGAACCTTGGGGAACACCTTGGGTGACTGAAGCTGTGCCAGAGGAGTGGTTGTTGAGGGAGATGAAGTGGGATCTGTCGGAGAGGAAGGACTGGAGCCACCTGAGTGCAGTACCTTCGATACCGATATCCTGGAGTCGGGTGAGCAGGATGGTGTGGCTGCACTCAGGTCGAGGAGGATGACGATGAGGACGGTTCCTTGGGACAGGGAGGAGTTGAAAAGGTCGACAAGGTAGGGGCAGAGGACGGGGGGGAGGACTTCAGTAGAGGGGTGGGTAGAGGGTCAAGCGAGCAGGTTGCGGATTTGGAGGAGCTGATCAGTTTGAGTATTTCAGGGGGTGTAACCAGAGTGAACTGGGAGAGGCGGCCGTGGGGAGGAGGGCTCGGGAGGTAACGTTGTGAGTTAAAACAATACTACTAGGTTATGTTAAGGGAACAAAAGCATCTGGTTGGGTTAATCCAAACATTGTTGATTAAAATAAGTGTTAGTTACATACATTAAAGCCTTTGAACGTTATTGAAATAGAAATGTGATCCTTTTTCAGAGATGGAATGGATTTATTTACAGAATAGACAATATTAACAATTACAAAATAAGAAATCAAAAGCCAACATATAAAGACTATTGTTCCTGTAACATATTAACCAGCTTTTGGTTTCCATTTTTGGTGTTTAAACTTATTTTTATATTTTTGTGTGCAAATTCAAATGGCAGATGAGTTGTATTAAAAGTTGCAGGAAAAGGGCATAATTTAAGCAAAAAGGTAGACATTCTTTTTCCATTAGAAACCTCTTTTGTTTATCAATTTGTAACCCTTCATATTTATCCACCAAACCCTGGGGAAGGGAATGTCAGCTCTGCAGTGCTGAGTTTATGCATCTTACTCGCATTAAGGATGTTGACATCAGATTGCTGTAAAAGAACAGCTTCTCCTGGAGTTGTTCCATAGTTGGATCAGATTGCTGCTTTGTGCTTGTTCCACATCAGGAGACATGTGGCGGTTAACAGCAGCAGCGGAGGCCATTAGTGGGCTGCAGATGGTCAAATAGCAGTGAGATTCACACAGGTGGTGTTGACCACGATGTCCAAGGTGGAACAAGGTCCGGGTGCATCCGCCGACCCCTGCAGCTGCTGCCAGGAAAACTGCACGTGGACATCTGTTCATCACGCAGCTCCAAATGAGCAATATCTCCTTCCTACTTAACAAGCACTCTGAATGCTCCCGACGCTGCGTCTAATCCCGGTGACTCAATGTTTTATCATCTGCCATGTTGCTCTTTTCAAGCTCCACATCTGCAGTCACATACACATACACACCAATGACCACCAGAATGAAGGATCCAGGCAGAGCAACCCCCAGATAGAACTGGGCTAGAGTACAGTTTGTGGCTGCGAGTGTGAGCCTCAGCGGAGGAAACCTAGATACACCAGTGATAACCTGTATATCAAGCTCTCAATCTGCCATGCGCTGAAGGGCGGGGGGGGTTTGGGGCAGGGAGATTTTCACACAGGCAGGTGGTGTTGACCACGATGTCCAAGGTGGAACAGGTCCGGGTGCAATCCGCCGACCCCTGCAGCTTCTGCCAGGAAAAACTGCAACACGTGGAATCTGTTTCGAGTTCAGGAATATCTCCCTAATTAAAAGCTCTACAATGATCCTGACGCTGCCAATTACCGGTGACTCAATGGAAGTCACTCTGACATGTTGTCTTCGGACCTGCAATGCTCAACCATCGGTAGTCCCATGCTCATCCTACCAATGACATGAAAGCTACTGTTTCAACAGCTACACAGGATTGAACTGTCGACTACACGTACAGTCTGTGAAATGCGAGAGAGATGAGGATCCAGTCAGAGCGATAGGAACCTGTCTACAAGAGTATAGTCTGGCTTGCAGCTCTCGATCTGCCTCAGAAGAGCAAACCTAGATGAGCACCAGTGCATACGTATATCGCTCTTCAAATAGCTTTCATTTCAGTGAAAGTGCGCTCTCCTCCTTTGCAAAGTGGTAAAGCTTGGCCATTGTGAAAGTGGGACATGCTGAGGGAAAAGAGACGCAAGGGCACTGGAGCAGGGCCCAACGAGGGAGGTAAATAAATATATGATAAGTCCCCTCCGTGTGTGCCATTGTCACGTTTCACTTATATTATCTGCATAATTCACATTCTCCTTAGGGACTATACATGTTTGGATGACCTTGCCCTTGCGATACTGCGCTGGGATTACATGTTAACAAAGCAATCAATGGCCCAAGTCTGGAGATCCTCTCAGAGTTGGTGGTTTTCTCTTCGTGGCGTGCCCTCACCCTGAGAGGACTCGGCCATCCAGACCAATACCGAAGTGTCTCATAATTATAGACTTGTCAGTACTGATTTTCATCAACAACTGTGCATGTGATGATCCGGCAGGAATGTTAATGAGTCCTCAATTGGAGTTAATCAGCTGCAGGCGCCTCAGTGGCCGCATTAGCGTCCCCCCGGTCCTCTGCGCGGCTGTCAAATGTACAATCCAGCCCTGTGCGTTTAGTGAAGGGGCCAGCGGAGACGTTACACGACACGACTTTCCTCCTCTGCTCTACCCCTGGGTTTCATAAAAGATAGTGCTTACGAGGCAAGATCTTTTATTTTTTAGTGAAAGTTTATGTCCACTCGCTTCGCTACTTTTGACTCAGCGTACAATTCCTTCACTTAATTAGGAGAGCTATTTCTTCTGCAGGTAGGCCTCCCAGAGGGTCACGGATTCAAAGAAATTCTTCAGCTAATGGGAGCTGGTGAGCACTTTGTTCATTTTAATGCACCTCGGCTGGGAAAGCTTTTGACACTTGTGAAGGGGGCTCTCTAACAGAAAGGTCTGAGAATGTGAAAAGTCCACGGCACAGCATGGCAAAGAAACCGAAACAGTCAACCTTAAAAGTCACTCATCTGTGCGCGACGGTATGATGCCGTAATTAATTATGTTTCTCACTATGTCTGTGGTGAAAGAAGCTCTTCTGTAAATGTCATGTGATGATTGTGTTGGGGACGTTATGACAAGAGACATGACAGAGGTGCAGAGGTGACTGAAAATGTAATATTTCATTGCATTGATTGATTAACTTCAGAATAGTTTACTGAAACACAGTGCCGGTGAGTAGCTAAATAGAAATTAGCTAATTGTAATCAAGCACCAACGTTATGTCAATTTTATTTATACGAACGAAAATCCCAATCTGTACCAAATAAAGTTAATATATTTTTTTGTATTGCTTTTTCTTTTTCTTTCCTGTTGCATGTTATAAAGGTTTTTGTGCATGTACATGGTATGCAAAGGCTAAAATCCAGCCTGTCCTCCTACAAAAAACTACCAAATAGGTTGATTGTTCAACAGCTTATTACGACCCATAGTCACATTTTAAAGTGTAGCACCTCTAGTGGTCGTGTAAGAAACAATATGCTCCCGTTTATTGCAAACGCTCCGGAGGGTCGTTTATTCACAAATAACCCTCTCTGGAAAATCCTAAATGTTGGAATAGTTTGGCCATTAAAATGCTTTTTGATTAGATTTCTAGTGAGAAGTGTATATTGTGTTTTTTAGAATCCACGTCCAGTGGATGTGTAGGATCTATAGTTTCATAGATATTACGAAGGCGATTTGAGGTCTCGCCAGGAGAACGTGTATACAGTATACTATGTCTTTCTTCAGCGTCCATGTAAAGTTGGCGTCAATCCTCACGGGGTGAAAACAGTATTTCCGGTCTCAAAGTTTTCATAATGAAGTATTCCCCTCACTTTCAAATGATTACACAGTGGTATCTGCATACAAAAAACATCAGTTTATCCTTGTTAATTACACAACATTGATTGGTTTAAATTGTGTACAATGCTTTTGTGTTTTTAATCTTCTATTCGGAGAAACAAATAGTTTTTTCGGAGTTTAGACACTACAGAGCTTCCGAAGACTAATCAGAATCCACAGCTATCGTTTGGGACTACAACATCCGCCTTGCTTTACAAACCCCGTGATTAGTCCTCAAGCTCTGTGATTGGATGTTGGAGTGGCAGTGCGACAAGGTTACACCGAGCGTCAAACAGCTCTTTGAAATGGAATGTAACCACGGCAGACTATCCAAA